>NC_139349.1:131926257-132153163 GCF_055883805.1 Amblyomma maculatum
AAGTAGTTCAGGTCCGGATATCAGAAAGTAGCTCCGTCTTTAAAAGTGTGACGAGATAGCCTAAATTGTTAGTGTCTGCGGCTCCTGTTTAAAATTCGCTTTCGCGCACATGCACTTTGGTACTCTTGCGTTCATTAATTCCTTAATATGTTCCTCGGTAATCTAACACAAATTCATTAGCATACACGCGTAAGCTGCTCTTTTATGTGACAGGTCGCCGGAAATAGTTACTCATAATTAAAGCACCGCTTTAACCAAGCCTTAAGGACAGGCCTGCGTGCCTTCGCAGTAGCGTGTATTGCTCATCGCGCAAGAGTCTTGGCAGGTTATATTCCCATCACCTCATCCCATTTCAAAAGGAGAAGCCCGAGATGGCAGCACCGGCCATGTCATATGACCTCGTGACGACACAACTTGCCAAACAATCCGTATACTACCACCTGCCATTAACACTTCTTTTTGGGCGAGTTGGTTCATTTTTGGAAAACTTGGAAAGAGCGCAAACACACACGACCACTAAGGACAAGAAACGAGACACAAGCGCCGACTGACCACCTGCCAAAGCCGTGCCCGTAATTCTCTTTTCCCAACAGTGACAACAACGCCAACAATGTCGCATTTTTCGCAGCAGGGGGCTTTTAACGCCTTTGCGTTATTATATTAACACGTGGTGGTGACAGTGCCGAAGGCAGCAAACGAAAGACTGAAGTTGCACCTAATATAACTCCTTACTGAACTGATCTGCGCCCGCGTAAATTCTAGAGAGCACTTTAATTTGTCCAACTAAAGTGTGGTGATGTGAAAGCCGTTATTTGAAACGCCACTGACTCCTGCTTTACGTCGTCTGCTTCTGTGTGCTGTGTGGTGCGGCGATCGAGGGGCGGCCAAATGAAAGGCGCAGCACGGATGCCTGGATCGGACGCCCGGCGGGGTCAACTGTAATGGCCGGACGTGGCGTCATGACCGACGTCAGTCCCGGTCATGACGTCACGTGTGTTCATGGACGATGCGGGCACGAAGTAATGACGTCACAATCTCATGGTATCCCGCGGAATCTCGCGAAGAAGCGTGACACTACTCGCGGATGCACGCACGCATGGACGGACGGACAATCATGAGGCTTTCGCCTTAAAAGAACTTATCAACTCAACGGCGGCGACAACAGCGAGCGTGTTCGGCGGTCGCCGACTACGAATGCCCGTTCCACTCGGAAGAGCTTAATTTAAATCCGGCTCAGAAGTATCTGGATAAACCGGCTAAATGTGCAAGAACAGTTGGAAACAATGTGAGAGTGGTCGCGCTTAGTGGCAATAGGTGGAGATAAATCTGGGCGCGTGCTGCGCTATATGCGTAGAAATAGAAAGTGAGAAAGCCTACTCTTTGCGAAACTTAGTGTGAATAAACGAAGAGCACAAGACACTGCGCGCTACCAGTAAAATTATAAGGCCACTGATAGCATCAGTCCGCCACAAGACTCCGTACAGCATTCTATTTTATCTTCATTATTTTAATGTCCTTTAGAAGGCATTGCACGTGCCTCAAAAATATTGTAGCAGATGTCATTTCCCTTATGCTTACAGAACACTATCTATATGTAATGAAAAACTACAAGAAATGAGCTGCTGTGGCATGGTTTTTTAGTAACCACACAGCTTTAAAAGTTAAAAAAACAAGTGTCATTTTTTTTTTTTCAAAGCAAACAGCCATAGACTCAATAGGTGCTTCTCTATTTATTGAAAGTGATCTTAATGAAAGCGTGCTTTCTTTAAAATATTTAGTGGCTCCATTTCACTGGCTCCATAGCTTGGAATTAGCAGGCGCATGGCCTATCTAAAAGAAGTCGCATATGCGCCTGCTTTACTTTAGCGAAGGAAAGACACCACTATCTAGACGCTATTCTTCTATGACTGTACTTCGCGTTATGCTGGAGTCATTTCATCTACCGAAGGGAGAGGTGCAGACTCATTGAGACTTGAAAACCCGTGGGATTACCGTTTCCGAAAAGAGCCTCGAGTATCATTTTTGGTGACCTGAAAATTTATTTATTTATTTATTTATTTATTTATTTATTTATTTATTAAATTTATTTATTTATTTATTTATTTATTTATTTATTTATTTATTTATTTATTTATTTATTTATTTATTTATTTATTTATTTATTTATTTATTTATTTATTTATTTATTTATACTGTCAATCTCGAAGAAGATTATAGCAGGAAGGCAACACATCTTATACAGAAAAACTGGAACGAGAAGGTTGAAGAAAAAATAAAAAAAAAATACTGGATACATGTTACTGGACCGTGTTATTTATATGGCACTTTAATATCATAATGGAGAGCGAATTATATCAATTGCGCGAATAAACTAAGTGCGAAAGCCAGGTAACACAGAGAGATAAATGAAGCAATTTTAAGCTATTTAACAGGACGGAAAGTAATGAATGGTTTAATTTTAAAGGGTAAAAGACTGCATTTAGAACTAAGGTAAGCAAAAGGCAAACGGTTAGCGAAAATTATACACTCAGCACTAAAAACCCTTGTAAGCTAAGAACATGCCGCTGGCTTCAATTTCGATATAATACTAAACGCAGAACAAGTCATGGAAGTATTTCCTATTACAGACGCTACACTGTACAAAAAATTTGTTAATAATCATGACAACTGTGATGGTAGCACTTCATTTTCTACGAGCGCTATGAAGTTGCTTAGTGAATTAGTGCTTGTAACTGAAGAACTGAGTTGTTTCCATTCTAAGTAACTTGCGGAAAATATGAATATTTAAATCAATCTATGCTGTGTGAATATTCGCAGAGCGTGTGCTGATGCTTATGCAGTATTTGTGGAGTGTTTGCACAGGAGATGTACTTTGAAGAGGCAATTTCTATTTGACCTTGGATCAGTTGATAAATTTTTATCGCGCTAGCTTGGCTCGGGTTTGTAAAGTTAGCATTGCGGCATCATTTAGCAATTTTGTAGGTGACTCATCTATTCTGTATTTGTTAAATGTAAGCCTTATAGAGCTGTATAGCCTCAATTTGTTTTGTGAGTTATTTAGTATGGGGAACCAAACAATATTATGATATTCTAGTAATGATCTTCTGAGTTCATTATAAGCCAGAAGTTTTGTTGCAGGTGGTGCGAGTCGCAAGTGTCTCTTAAGAAAGAATAGTCATTTCAATGTTTTTGAAGCAATGTTGTTAATATGAGTATCCCATCAGAGGTCATGGTGTATCATTAGGCCGAAAAAGTCATGCTCAGAAACGCGAGTTAGGGATGTATCGAGGACGGAGTGTGCAAAGCGAAATAATTGTTTTTCCTCGTTATAGTGAATATTGCACATTCGTTAAAATTTAGAACCATCGACCAATCCTCGCACCACCTGCAAACCAACTGTAATGAGGCGTTTAGTGTATCGTTGTCTTTAGGGGAGTCAATTTCGTCGTATAGAATCCAATCGTCGGCGAGAAGCCCAATATTTACAGGTAATTTGATGTGCACGTCATTTATGAATATCAAGAATAAGATGGGCCCTAAGACACTCCCCTGCGGCACGTCGGAGGTGACAGGCCCTAATGACAGGTAGTTGGTAATCCAGCTAATGAGGAGACTATCTTCTAATGACGACTGAAGTTTTTAATGGGTTTCGGGTGTGATACACGGTCAGAGGTGTTTGATAAGTCTAGAAATATCATGTCTGTCTATTTACGGTTGTCTATACTGATTGATATGTCATGTGTTATCTAAAGAATGTGGGTAATAATTGACAGCTCTCTGCAGAATCCATATTGAATGGATGATAAAACATTTTCTTGTTCCAGGTGAACTATTAAGTATTTAAGGATTATGTGTTCGAATAGTTTGCAAGCAGTGCAGGTTAATGAAATGGGCCTAGAGTTTGAAGGTTCACATTTACTGCCAGCTTTGTGTATAGCAATGTTTTAGCCATTTTCAACTCTGCTGCTACTATGCCTGTTACTAAAGTTTCTTTTTTTAATCTGGCAGAAATATCTATCAGTCCACTCGGCATATCCCTTAAGAAAATCATTGGGGATGTTATCTGGGCCAGCGGTCATTTTTTAATCAAAATTTAACTAAAGGTTAAATACGCCAATTTCGATTACAGTAATTTGCTCTGATGTGCTAGACGTGCATGCATCGATGTCAGGCAGTTTTCCGTCATCGATAATATAAACTGACTGGAAATAATTATTGAAAGAACTGGCGCTGTTTATGTTGTCTTCAACACAAGGTACCTGTTCGTTTTGTTTTTTAGGATTGATATAGTTGCAAAATTTTTCTTTTCAAGCGCCGTTTTGATAAAAGTCGGAAGTGTTTTAGTGTAATAGGTATTTTTTACGGCCTTCATTTTAGATTTCATGCTATTAATAGCACTGGTAAGTTTGTTCCTAGTCGTTATACTGGGTTTGCCTTAAGAAAATATTTACCTTGGAGAATTTTCCTAAATATTCGACCAACACCATTCCCACTTCTAGTTATCGGCAAATTAGCTCTTGCCCTGTATGCCATCTGTTCTGCTGACCGTCCTGGTTAGCTCAGTCGGTAGAGCGACTGCCCCGGAAAGGCAGTGGTCCCGGGTTTGATGCCTGGACCAGGACCAGGACAAGAAAACTTGACTATACCGTTGGGGTTCTTCTTGTCTTTTAAGAGAGAACGACGCATAGCTTGGACGTCAGATTCGTTGAACTCTGTGTTCAAACAACTACTGCCTGACGTCATCGTCAAAATAGGTATTCACCTGGTGCAGGGACATGCCATTGATGTAAACATTTTTTTTTCACTGCATTATTGCAAGCCTTAATTTTGTGCCTGACATTTTTAGTTCATTGTTTCTCAAATAGGAGTCCGCGAAGCGTTTTTATGGTTCAACAAAACCCATGCCCATAAAAAAAAATAAAAAAAAGAGCCGCGATATAGTTCTGGCCTAGCTGGACACAATTACGCAGGGTTAAAAGCACGGGGGTTCGAAGCCAACTTCCTCAAAGCGAAAGAAACGCGAGAGGAGGGCACAAACTGAGCTAACCAGGACACTCAGCGGAACAGATGGTAGGACTAAAAAGAATAGATAAATAACTCGAAGTGGGAATGGTGTTGATAAAATATTTAGGAGAAGCCCCAAGGCAGAGTAGAATTGTAATAAGAGAGCAATGACTCATTGGCATCCACTCAAGCGCAGCCATACGGCTACAAAGGAAAGCTATACAGCTTTCAAAAAAACTTTGTACTTAACGAAAATTTCGTCCTTTTCCGGGGATCGAACACGGCACGGAATCACCGCCTTTTTCGGGGCATTCTCTCTATCAGTTAAGCTAACCAGGACGGCCAGCAGAATAGATGGTAGGGCGAGAGCGAATTGATCCATAACTCCTAGTGAGAATGGTCTTGTTCGAATATTTAGGGAATCCCCCAAGGTGTAGTAGAATTGTAAAAAGGGAACAATTACTCAACATCCACCCACCGGATCAATTCGCTATCGCCCTACTGTCTGTTATGCTGACCTTGTTAGATCAGTTGTCAGAGCGACTGCCCCGAAAAGGCGGTGGTTCCGGGTTCGATCGCTAGACCAGGACAAATTTTCTTCAACGGCGAAGTTTCTGAGAAAGCTGTGTAGCTTTGCTTTGTAGCCGTATGACTGCGCGTGGGTGGATGTCAATGAGTAATTACTCCCTTACTACAAATCCACTCCACCTTGGGGGATTGCCCTAAATATTTTCCATTAATTAGCTCAAGCATAATTTTTAAACGGCTGCTTCTTCGAGAATGGAATTCAGTGTGTAAACGGCAAAAATTTTTTCTTGATATTCGAAAAGCACTTACGATCAAAAGCAATGAGTGTTTTATGGCTGCTGTGTGTAGACCACGACTTACTCCCCTGCTGCGGATTTCAGTAAATATATCATTTGTGTGTAAATGCCTTGGTATGTGGGACATTTAATCACTGCTTATTGCTGTGATTTGTAGAAAACTTTTAAACTCACGAAAACACAATATTCGAAATATAGACTGCAAGTTTTGGGGAAAATGTGATAAATCGAAAAAGAATAGCAAGCTGGCCTTGTTGGTCCGACATTGTAAAGAGCAGTGAACAGCGCGGAAAAGACAGTGACAAAGGTAGAGGACAACCTTATATCGCTGACCAGCTACTAAATGCTAGTCTGGAGAAAATCATCGAAGAAAGAATCCTGCTTCGTATACCAGATGTCAAAAAAACAATAATAATAAACATGAAAACCGGGGACTAACACAACAGCTAATCGAAAATATACGCAATTTCTTTATTGCATAACAGAATCCTTTTCAGCATTGTATAACTTATTTGTACTCCCACATTCCTCATGTTTCTACCTTTTTTGTGATGCCCAGATATCTGCAGGTATATAATTTATTTCTTAAATGTATTTCCTGTTAATGAACGCTGAGTTGCAAGCCAGCGCTTGTCATGAATCGTCGTTATTTGTCCCTGTTTTTTTTTTCGCTGTGTTCACCACCCTTATAGGTAAAGGCAGGAACCAATAATACGGCATAGCGTACTTTGTGTTCTCGAAGAGTTTCGACCTCTGCATGAAGAAAGTGCTTGTCAAAGAACGTCGGAAACATGTTACTTTACAGCGAGCATAAAGATTGAAGTGTCTAGTTTAATTCTTAAAATTAAAAATAAAAAACACTTATGCATTTCATAGAGTCACTCCGATGATTTTTTTTACTGATGTCTTAAGGCCTTTCTTTTGCATACTCTTGTCCAGGTGGCGTCACCTGTCGTTGTGACACGACCCAAAGTGCGATGGCGGGGGATCTGCTGCTTCTCCCTTCCCAACGACGTCAATAGTAGTTCTTTCACCGTACTGCCACTTGTCAAGACCCTGCAGTCGATACGAGACGTATTTCATCAAAATTATTGGCAGCCAATAGCGTTCTCGCTGAACGTCACGTGCAATCGAGCGCGTATGCATGAAAGCTGTCATGACAGAGCTGCGCAGTGTGCAGGTTGTCATGGCGATTTGAAAACATAGACTGTGTATATTGTGTATACTCGTTACTGCGTACTCTTCCTACTGGGCCCTATATAATGTTTGTTCTATAAATTTGCCTTAACAAAACAACCACTGCAGTAATGTTGCTCTGGTCCCTTTAGAATTTATTGAGCTTAACAAAAATTTATGGCTTCAAAAAAGAATTCGCCGATCCAGTTAACTGTGCATGCAGTCAATTTTTACTTCAATAATGGAGGCTCACAGCCCAGTTCGTTTCTGCACAACTTGATGACCCTATTTGAAGGCTATGGTCAGGTGACTAAGTTGCTTTTTATGTGCGGCGACGTGGAACTGAACCCCGGTCCTCCTAAAGTGGATTCCACTAAAACAAACGCCGAAGTAATGGCGGCCATAGAATCCTTGGCCAACGCAATGGAGTCCCGTCATGCCGAAGTGATGTCGTGCCTCAAAGAGATCAAGACCTGTCAAGAAACCCTCGAGAATCGAGTGTCGGACATCAGCACCAGATTGGCAGCCGTCGAATTGAAAGAGAACGTAGCCGGAGGACTTCGCGATGCACCGGAAACGCATCTCAACGTGTCTGATGCTCTGAAGTATCAAAACGCTATGCATACTTTCGATGTTTATGAGGACGAGGACAGACATCGCAGAGATAATCTAATTATTTACGGTGTCACGGACAGCTCGAGCGAAACATCGATTCAGACTGAACAAAAAGTCCGTTCACTTTTGACAGAACACTTATTGATAGAGCTTTCGGAAGATGACATTCTGCGAGCTCAAAGATTGGGTCCTTTTGTTGCTGACAGGCATCGTCTGATCGTTGTCAAATTTTCTTCTTCAAAAGTTAGAGACAATATTCTTTCTCTGCGGTCGAAACTAAAGGGCACTGGCGTTAATTTGCAAGAAGATTTCTGCAAAGCTGTGAGGCAGGCCCGAAAAAAGCTCTTTGATTTCGGCAAGGCCAGTGGTCAGCCTTTCAACCTGCTCTACAATAAGCTGTATATCAACAGGAAGTGCTACGTATATTGTGCTGAAATTGACAGCGTACGCGAAGCGGAATCATTCACAGCGCTTCACTGTAGTGATAGGAGCGATAATTCATCAGCCTTGCCCAAGCCTTCTGACATTTCTTGCACAGTTTCTGAAGCCGAAGAGAAACGTGAATATTCATTCGTTTTCACCAACATACGAAGCCTTCTCAACAAACGCGACTCATTATCGTCACTGATCGACAGCTGCTCCGCGGATGTAGTCATACTAACGGAAACATGGCTGTCCGAGAAGGTAGATAACTCTGACTTGTTTACATGTGAGAAAGATTACACCTTATACAGACATGACCGCTGCGGACGCTCGGGCGGCGGCATCTTGATCGCTGTCTCTCATGACCTCAATTCCTACGAAGTTTTCGTTCCGTCACCCCTTGAATTTCTTTGCGTTTGCATCAGCTTAAATAACAAAGACACAATATTTTGCGTTTGTTACCGGGCGCCCAGCGCACCGTCAACATTCTGCGACGATCTGCATGACTGCCTCAACAAAGTTGTCAGCAGGTTTCCGAAGGCACCAGTTTTTCTGTTGGGTGACTTCAACTATCCCGCCATTCTGTGGAGTGATCCCTGTCCGATAGTGACCTCAGGTTCTTCGGAATGCTTGTCCTTCATCGACATCTGTTCATCATTTAACCTTCGCCAGCTCGTTAAAGAACCTACGCGCATTAAGGGGTCGTGTGCAAACGTACTAGACCTCATATTAACAACTTCACCTGAATCGGTTTCGTCCTTAACGCTCTTGCCGGGCTTGAGCGACCATTCCGTCATTAATTTCACCTTGTCATCACGCTCACTCTTACCTTCAAGCTGTGGACAATGACCGCAACTATGCGTGGTTCATCACTCTTTATCAATGCTCTGAAAAAGCAGTATTTAGCTTGGCCAGTGAGTGCTACAATGAGCTTTGAATTTTAAACATCTTTTTTCCTCCAGGAGCCAAGCAAAAGAGCTTCATATGAGACATCTATATCGAATGCATCCATAAATATTTCTAAGTGTTTGTGCAAAAATGTTTAGGATGCGTCACTTGCATGTTTTCACCGGCGATTGTTGAAATGTGCGAACATAGCCATGCGCGCAGGCTCTCTTATGTATCATCTCATAAAATGAAGATGCATAGCTGTGAATATTGTTTAGTTATACTGTGGTCACAGTATATACTGTGACTACATATGATGGGTTTCGCCTGTTCGTACTGTTTACAATAAATTGTAATGATTGGCATGTCATGACACATCATGTTCATTTGAAATAAATTGTGCGGCGCGTTTTTGCATTCTTATGTTAGTCACCACTTTCTCCTTTTTTTTTCTTCTAGTCTTCAAAAAAACTTTTTGGGACCGGCCGGCGGCAAATATTCGAGAAACACGGGTGTGCAAAAAGAATACCTATTTTGGTTACGCCTCACTAGTCAGCCACTTTAAATACCTACACATATGCACACTCCTCTGATGAGCTATTTGAAATGTCTACGAGTGCATTAATATCCAGGGCAGAACGAGACGCAGAAGATGGGCACACGTTTGACGAAAAAAAAAACAGTTCGAAGAAACATAGACAAAGGAACACACACACCACAGGAGGAGTTGTTGTGCGTTCCTTTGTTCACACTACTTCGCGCTGTTCTTTGCTTTTTTTTTTTTCAGTTATCCATGAACCAACCATGGACCGCGTCAACCCTTGTTCGGTTTTCTGTGACTACAGATATCAGGAGATGACATGCATGCTTATCTGCTAGGTCACTGAAAATGGGTGCGGACGTCAGAAGACATGATTTTTTGCTGGTATCAATGGATCGCCGACGTAGCGCTGCAGTACATTAACCCCAGCACACATAGCCCATAACCTTGCGCTGCCGACTTTACATAAAGCAGCCGGTGACCTATGGGGCTGAAACGTGGAGGCTAACCAAGAGAGTTTTACTTAAGTTGAGGACAACCCAGATGGTTATGGAACGAAAAATGGTAGGGGTAACATTAAGATATACAGTTGAATCCCGCCACAACGAATACCGCCACAACGAAATTTCCGCGACAACGAATAATTTTTTATTCCCCGCGAGTATCCTATAAGAATTAATGGCCTAAATTTCTCTGCACAACGAACCATTTTTGCAGAGCGTTTCCGCTTCAACGAAATTTTCGCGTTCAAAATCGAAACCGAAACTAGTTTTATTGGCGAGAAGTCCAAGTCAAATCCAAAGCCACATTAAGCATGAAATCACGTGATTGCAGTTCCGCCATTTTGGCTTTGTGTCGTGTTCGCGTTGTTCACTCGCTGCCTTTCTCTTCGACAACGACGAGTTTTCATCCGCAGGACACGATGGCAACGCAAGTGAAAAAACGCAAAACTCTTTCCCTTGAGCAAAAAGCTCAAATAATCGCCCAAGCAGAAAGCGGAAGGAAGAAAGCGGCAATTGCTGAAGACTTCGGAATTCCTGCAAGTTCGCTGTCAACGATTCTAGGCAATAAGGACAGCGTGAGAATGGCACTTGCTTCAGGCACATCCTCGAAGCACAAAAAGGTGACGCGGCCCCTCCATGAAGAGTTGGACAAAGCAGTGCATGCGTGGTTTGTGGAAGCACGAGCCAGCAACGTCCCCCTGTCCGGAAGCATCGTCCAGCAGAAAGCCTTGAACTATGCATGCCTACTTGGCATTGATGATTTTAAAGCCAGCATTGGCTGGCTAAACCGTTTCAAGGCCCGCCATAACATCGTTGGAAAAGTGTTGTGCGGCGAGTCAATGTCAGCAGACGTGGACGGAGCAGCTGCTTGGAAGGCGAGTAACATGGCCGGAATTTTAAGCAACTTCGCGCCTGCAGACATTTACAACGCCGACGAGACCGGGCTATTCTACGAGATGTTGCCGGCTAGGACGCTCGACTTCAAGGGGCAGCGCTGTCACGGCGGCAAACACAGCAAAAAACGCATCACAGTGCTGCTTTGCACAAACATGGATGGCTCGGACAAGCGTCCGCCGTTAGTCATAGGCAAAAGTGCCAAGCCGCGCTGTTTTAAGGGAACTCGTAGCCTACCTGTGCAGTACAAGGCGAACAACAAGTCATGGATGACCCGCGCTATTTTCACCGAGTGGATGATGGCATTCGACCGCGACATGAAGCGGCAGGGCCGTAAAGTTTGCTTGCTTTTGGACAATTGTTCAGCGCATCACTCCGACGAAGTCAAGCTCACTAACACGGAGCTGAGGTTTTTCCCTCCCAATTGCACGTCTGTCTTACAGCCTCTCGATCAGGGCGTGATTCTTAGCCTGAAGCGCGCTTACCGCGGGAGGTTAATTCAGCGGCTGCTTTTTAACACTGAAACCGGCCGAGACACGAAGGTGGACTTGTACGTGGCACTGCAGATTATGTCTGCTGCCTGGAGCACACTGGGGCGCTCAGTAATTGTGAACTGTTTCAGGCACGCCGGATTTGCCGAAGGTCGACCCGTACACTCTGCTGGCCTAACACCAGGCGTTACAGACGACGACGAAGAGGCGTCACCGGCTCCGGGGATCGCGGCCGCCTGGAAAACGCTGGGAGAAATAGGAACCGTGCCGCCTAATCTCGAGCTCGACGAATACATCGGCGCTGACGCTTGTGTTGTTGTTCACGAAGATGTGAGTGATGAGCAGATCATAAAAGCTGCCCGGAATGATAAGGACTCTTCCGATGAAGAAGACGACGACGTACAGGAAGCGCCGGCTGCGGCAACCGCCGTACAGGTGATGGACGCTTTTGATGTCATCAGGAATTTCGTTGCTGTCCGAGACGACGATGTTGCAATGGGTTTGCTGACCGAGTGCGAAAATCGCGTGACGGCGTTGCTCGCCGTGAAGCGTAAGCAAACCAAGCTTACAGATTTTTGGCATTAAACGCCTTTGCTGCTGCTTAGACAATTCTTTCTGCGTTTCACGTCAAATTTTTGCGATAACGAAGTTCCGCGAGAACGAATTTTTTTTCGTGCACCGTGAATTTCGTTATAGCGGGATTCAACTGTAGAAAGCGTGCAGAGAGGGTCAGAGAAATAACTCAAGTTACCGACATTCTAGTGGAAATTAAGAAGAAGAAATGGGCATGGGCAGGACATGTAGTGCGAAGAGAGGATAACCGATGGTCGCTGAGGGTAACAAACTGGATTTCAAGGGAAGGAAAGCGTAGCAGGAGGCGGCAGAAAGTTAGGTGGGCGGATGAGGTTAAGAAGTTCGCAGGGGTCAAGTGGATGCAGCTAGCACAGAACGGGGCTGATTGGAGAAATATGGGAGAGGCCTTCGCCCTGCAATCGGTATTCAGGCTGATGATGATGATGATGATGATGATGATGATGATGATGATGATGATGATGATGATGATGATGATGATGATGACGGCCATACCAGCAGGTTCACTATTGTAGAAATTTAGAAGACTATAGTTGAACTAACCCAGCCATTTAACGCAACAAACCTTCACTCACACTTCACTTAGACTTAACCCCTATTCCTTAGCGTGGTGAGCCCGTCCATTATGCCTTTCTGAGATCTGGGACTGGCTTGTTACCTTTTGACAGTGCCCATTCAAATCTCGTCAAAACAGCGATAATTAATAATTATCTGCAGAATTCTTTAGGAGAGTCTTGTCATCACATGATGTCTGCGTTTTGGCACCTAGGTTCAGAGGCTGAGAAAAAGGAGGGTACCCAACCCCTTTGATTGGGGCTCTTCGTTAAATGCTCCTGCAGAAGGTCAAGCGACTGCGAGAAAAAAGTCCGAAACAGGAAAGTAACCATTGCAGGTTATTCCTTAAGTTCATAAGGTATCCCATAGCATCAAAAAAGCTGGAAGTAAATACCAGGTTGAAGTTTTCTTTTGTGCACACTCTAAAGTTTCGAAAATTTTCTCCATGGACTAGTCAATTGAAATAGCAGTTTGCGGAATTAAACATAAAACGAAGTTTACTATATGTTGATCACGAGTTGTGTACGAGGTTCATTTAGGCTGCGAATACGTCTGCATAGGGCAAATTGGTGGTTGTCTCAAAGAACGCGCCATTGAATACTTGCGGAATGTGCGCAACAAACACGGAAGTTTCATTGCAGACTTCTGCAAAACCTGCGGAGGTTCCCGTCAGAAATTAAACAAGACGAAAATACGGCAGAGATAAAGTAAAGCAAAAAATAGTTGAGGTCAATTATATTAAAAAAAAAAAAAGAGGAAGCGTGTGCGTCAGCAAACCGTCCAATTCGATCAGTGGCTTTCCTGAAGGGGTTCCTTTAGGTGATACAATCGCGAGTCTCGCGTTCTCTTGCCATCTTCTAGATTTTTTTTATCGAATCTATAGCAGCCTTTCTTTCACTTTGACATCGAGATTTCTCTCGAAGTTTTTTTAAGTTCATTTACTCCTTTGTTCCGTGTTCCCGTTGGTCATTTTGTTTTCAATTGTCGCTTCTTTTGTTATACAAATAGTACAGTTTCATGTGTACCTTTTTTCGACGTTTTTGTTGGTCATTTTAGTTTTCCATTGTCGCTTGTTTTGTTTTTGCAGGGAAGCTCAGAAAAGTTGAAGAGAATTAGTCGCCATGTTTTACATTTTACACGTGCGTTTCTGCTTACCCGTTAGGTGCTTTTCTGGTTGTTGAAGTGACTTGTTTGCTGTACTGAGGTATTTTTCCTGCCTGTCTTCTGGTTCGCGTGTATTCTGTATGCTCATTGTGATTGATAGTTTTTGTGTTGAGTGCTTTCCTTGTGTTTGGTTTCGATGATATGGCTTAGGGTTGAGCATAAGTACAGGGTGTGGTGCAATAAACCTCAGTTGATAGTTGGCGGCAGTCCAGTTGGTTTACGTTCCTTCTTGTCCTTGTTTCATTCGCAACGCTTTTCTGTTTTAAATATGTCGGAGCAACTAGTTGGAACCAAAGTACTGCTAGAGTAAGTCAGGCAACTATCCTTCAAGAGACAGCAGCTAGAGCCGTAAGCGCTCAAAAAATTGCGTCGCATGCCTCCCTCCTCATTGCTGCTTGCTGCTGGCTCAGCGCCTTCTGTTAAAAAAAAACTCTTGCACCGGGAATGGGACTACCACCGAGTCATATTGAAAAAGAACCAACTCACGATGCTTGCTGTAGGAAAGCATTTATTACCGCTAACATCACACCACGAGCTGGCCTCTCCCAGTGTAAATTTGGTTAATATACAGTGTTCCGACTTGGGAAGTTGGTACTGGTAAGGGAATCAGTTGTGAACGTAAACAAACAGATTTAGCGAGGAAGTATGGATAGCTTGACAAATTGGTAGCAATTCATTGTGCATAGTACAGCGCAAAAACATACGAAGGTAGATAACCACAAAAACAAACGCTCGTCAGTGCGGTCCTATTCATCCGTCAGTTTTCGCAGTGTACCATCCACAATGACCAATCAACGAAATGGGAATGGCGTTCCAGAATAATTTGGAGTGGCGTGGGTAAACTTTTAATGTAAAACGACGGGCTGGTTGGTCTTGATAAGTAGAATGTAATTTTAATTTCAGCGCTAATTACTCAGGACAAAGGAACGAGAGGCTGATTTCGGGTGGGTCGGGTGGGTGCCTGTAATGTTGTATATGGGATACCTAATTCCAGACGCTTGGCGTTTTTTTTTTTTCTTTCCTTATGCCAATGCACTGCAAATTCTGCCCTGCTGAGACTGGCCCTCTTGCAGTTCACCACTCCACACAAAAAAAATGTTAATTGTAGCCTGAAACGAGCGATACAATATTTTGCAACCTGGTGTTATCAACTCGTGAATTATAAGAGCGAGCAGTCCTAGTGCATTCAACAGAAAACCGAATGAACTAAGGAATCTACAATACGCAGTCGTGAGGAATCTGTATACTGTCAGCTTCGAAGAACTAATGAAAACGTTGTACGTATACCATTTAAGTTAGTAACGCATAGTCAGTGTGAATCTGAATACTTCTCTCAGTTTCGAAGAATTAATATAAAAGTTTTGCGTGAAAGCTGGAGCATCCATGAGATAGTCAGTGTGTGGCTGACACACGCTGCGTAGTTAGCAACGCATGGTAGCCCAGGCGCGGCCTCAACACGCCATGTGCGTACAACGCGGGAAGGCTCCCTGCGTCTGACGCAAGTAGTTTATGTGTCTTAGTTGCTCCGAAGAACGCGCTGGCGTCATCGGGCGGCAGGTGTTTCTGACGGCGGTGGGTCGAGGGGCCACCGATGGCTCTCCTTCCTCCACGAGGTCTCACTGGCGTTCGGGCTGGGAAAGGCGGCAGCATCTGTCCGTGGGCCGGTCCATCCCCTTGCGTAGACGCCTTCTTCTCGGCCACGGAAAAGCTGTCTGCCCAACACAATGGTCGGCCCTTCTCCCCCAAAAAGCCACGATGAGAACGAAACACCACTCTGGCGTTGACCTCTTCGAAGTACCTGCTATGACCTGCTTTGATATCAGCGGCCGAATTACGCAAAGATCGCTCCATAGTCGCATCACAAAAACTGTCCCAAACCTGTGAATAGACATCGCTCCTATTGGTTGATATGTCCACCGGTTAGCATAGACCAGTAGGAGCACGGCTAACCGATTCGTTTGTCCCAGGTTTGAGACACGATCCTTTCGTATTAAGGCCCCAGATAGTAAGGCTATTCATCTTTCGGAGAGATTCAGGAAAGGAGCCGAATGAATCAGGATAAGAATTCAGTACCATTACTCAACGAAAAGCGTTTCCTGCGCCGCTTCGAACATGGAAACGACAATACGACAGCCGATGCTATATTATGAGATAAGAGCAAATTCAGCTGCCTATTTTAGGCTTTCGACAGCAATCCACAATCAGCATGTGCCTTCTAGAACTCAAACAAAAAGTATCAGCTTAGCATAGCATAGACTGCGTTTTGGCATTTGCATGCCACCGCGACCTGTGCGTCCGCCCCTTCAGCAGCAACCGTGGATGGTTTGGAGCAGACTTGGTCCAACTGCTGGCCGTTCACTCACATGGAATCGTATGCATAGCCCTAATTTGTCACACAACTGCAAAAGCGAAAGTAGAAAAAGAATTATTTTCGGTTTAGCTTGGGGCTAATCGCGAATCATCAGCACTGGCAGGCCTAGTATCGCGTGGTTTGTCTTGACTTTCGAAGGTTTTGCTTGATCTAAACCGTTATCCCACTTGACATATACATAGTAGTCATTGATTACGAGAAAGCATTTAACTAAAGGTCTATTCACACTTTCGACTAGATGAGGTCGCGCGACTACCAGTCGCGTGACCAGAGGAGAGGAGCTCGCCACTACCGATGTTTACCCTTGCGACTGTCGCCTTCTCGTTCTGTTCTGGTTCCGAACGAGTTGGGAGTAGGAGAGTTGCTGGGCGATGACAGCGAACGTCAGTAGCAGCCGCTTGCCAGACACTTCAGCTTTTTTAGGCGAGAACGCCGACGACGAATAGACGATGTCAATCACCGTGGTGTCAATATAAAATGTTGCGCCTGCGTGAAAAACCCATTTCTCAAAAGTTCATGGCACTTACCGGATAGTCCGAATATCTTTCCAATCTCCTCCCAGGCCATATCCTTCTCCCTGCCTTTGAATTCCGGGTGCCGTTTGTTGAAAATTTAGGGGTATTCTTTAACTGCATTGAGAAGGTGATTGATCGAATACTTGCTGATTGGTGAAATGGTTTGCGTCTAGTAGTCGCGCGACTGGAAATTCGAGCAGTGCCCGATCGGCCCGCGGCAGTCGCTTTTCGACCGGTGCGACTATTTGCGAGTGTCGCTTTTCGACCAAAATGGTCGCGCGACCGCTGTTAGTCGCAAGTGTGAACGGGCCTCAAGTCCAAACATCAACAATCATGCAGACATTGCGAAATCAGGCTTTTTAGATGAGCCATATGTGAAAGTACTGAAATATATCTATAGTGGCTGCAAAGCAGTCATAGCCCTCCGTAAATGTTTAGTTTGGTTTACGGGGCTGAATGTCTCAAAGCGGCAAGTAAATAATTAGCGTAAATTATGCATGTACCCATTCACAGAACAATATCCTGTCTAGCACCTTTAACAGCACTGGTAGCAGTCGGCAGCATTTTCCTCAACGAGAGATGAAATGACACTTCTGCTCAGAACAACAGATATGCGCATTTATGACCTGTATTAGTTCAGAGACACTTGCGTGGAGCATTTAAACTACCAGTCTGTGCAAAGGTATCTGCAGCAGTTCGGACAAATAACAGCTTAAGCCACTTCGAAATGAACATCGACGCTTTTCTACAAATGCTGCGCTGCGAAGGTTCAGTGCTCAGTGCACCCGACTGCAGTGCGAGAGTACCCGGGTTCGAATCCGACCACCGGCGGCTGCGTTTCGGTGGAGGTGAAACTGCGAGGCGTCCGTGTGCTCTTGCGATGTCGTCATCATCATCATCAGCAGCCGGATTATACCCACTCCAGGGCGAAGGTCTCTACCATATTCCTCCAATCACCCCCGTTCCTGCGCTAGCTACATCCACCTGACCCCTGCGAACTTGTTAACCCAATCCACCCACCTACTTTCTGCCGCCCCCTGCTACACTTTCCTTCCCTTGAAATCCAGCTTGTTACTCTAAACGACAATAGGTTATCCCCTCTTCGCACTACATGCCATGTCCATGCCCATTTCTCCTTTATTTCCACTAGAATTTCAGTAATTTGAGTTTTTTCTCGGACTCACGCTGTACGCTTTCTATCTCTTAATGTCGCCCCTACCATTTTTCGTTCCATAGCCCTCTGCGTGGTCCTGAACTTAAGTAGAACCCTTTCAGTTAGTCTCCATGCTTCAGCCCCATAGATAAGTACCTGTAAAATTTAATTAATTTGTTATACACTTTTCTTTTGAGCGATACCAGTAAGCTGCTAGTCATAATCAGGATGCACTCCATCCTATTCTCCTAGTTATTTCCCTTTTACTATCCGGATCTGCGGTTCCTGTCTGTCCTAAGTAAACATATACCCCTAACGCTTTCAGTGTTATGCTACCTATTGAGAACTGCTGTTCCTTCCCGAGGCAGATGAACATTACCTTAGAGTTCTGCATATTGATTTTTAAGCCTACATTCATTTCTAGATCACCAAACATTCTTTGCAGCTCATCGTTACTTAGCAAGGCAAATGTCATCAGCGAATCGTAGATTACTGAGGCATTCTCCATAAACCTTTATCCTAACTGTTCCTATGCCAAGTCTCTGTATACTTCCTCTAAACATGCTGTGAATAGTAGTGTGCGATGTCAGTGCACGTTAAAGATCACCAGGTGGTAGAAATTTTTCCAGAGCCCTCGAAACAGCTTTCCATCCTCTGTATTCGTACCCTTTTCCCCGAAATCTCACTCGGAAGGAGGAGGTATCTGTGGGCCGGGTTCGGGCAAGAGCGGCGCTGACCTCTTCCGTGCGTCAGCAGTGGCGTGACGAACGCATTTAAGTGACCTAAAAGTGCCCGATTTGTGGTGCTTCACCGGCACTGTGCGATGTGAAGCATCTATTGTGGACCTGACCAGCTGCGGCATCCGCGAGACAGTGCTACCTACGGAAAGTAGGCCTGCGGTGGGACGGTGAATGTGATTACAGGAAATGGACGCTGAACAATCAGTTTGTCCGCAACTTATGCGATTATTTAAGGGAGACCTTTTACACTCCTTCTTCTAGCTTTCTCCTACTCCCCGCGCCCTTTTCACTATGCCTGATGGCAAACTTCTGGAATAAAAAATAATAATTACCCATATAACATTCGAGCGTTAAGTAACATATGCCGAAAGAAAACAACTTCTACTAATGCTTGAGCAAAGCTTCGAACAAGGGTGGTGTTCCGAATTATCTATGGAATTGTGGTACAACGCTACACAATGCGACTACCCGCACGTCCTCACGTTTGTCCAAGGAAAACATTTCTATTAGCTCCCCCATCACTACTTTGGCCGAAGCGGCTGACCTTGAAAAAATGTCGTGACACTCATCTTCGGCGGGGACTGGCTTCCTCATGCCAAGCACAGCTAATATCTCAACCACTCCTGCTACTGATATCTGTCATTCCGCAACAAGCACATGTGTGCTATGCCATAAACTACCATTTCCTAGGCTGTCAAATTCTGTTCTTTTCGAAGGGTCACCTTTTGACCTCTGTTTCTGGTCGTCATACTCAATAGGACTGCAATGGTTGCCATTTCCCTGACAAGACCACACCTAGGGAACGGTAAAAACTCTAAGGAAATCTCCAAACGTGGAGTAGAATTGTAATAAGGGAGTAATTACTCATTGACATCCACCCAAGCGCCGCCGTACGGCTACAAAGGAAAGTTATACAACTTTCTCAGAAACTTCGTTGTTAAAGAAAATTTGTCCTGGTCTAGCGATCGAACCCGGAACCACCGCCTTTTCGGGCAGTCGCTCTACCAACTGAGCTAACAAGGTCAGCATAACAGACGGTAGGGCGATAGCGAATTGATCCGATGGGTGAATGGTAAGTAATTGCTCCCTTATTACAATTCTACTACACCATGTTCAGTTCAGTTCAGTTCAATCGTTCAGTCGTGTCCGACTCTTCGTGACCCTATTGACCATGTCACGCCACGCTTTCCGGTCTCTCACTATCTTCCTAACATCACATAACTACATCTGCAGTGCCTCGAGGATGCCATCTAACCATCGCGTTCGCTGCCTACCCCTTCTCCGGCGACCCTCAACCTTTCCCAACATGAAATCTTTCTCCAGCGACTCCTCTCTTCTCATCATCACATCATCATTGGGGGAATCCCTAAATATTCGAACAAGACCATTCCGACTAGGAGTTATGGATCAATTTGCTCTCGCTCTGCTGGCCGTCCTGGTTAGCTTAGCTGATAGAGAGAATGCCCCGAAAAAGGCGGTAATTCCGTGTTCGATTCCCGGAAAAGGACGACATTTTCTTTAACTACAAAGTTTCTGTGAAAGCTGTATAGTTTTCCTTTGTAGCCGTATGGCTGCGCTTGAGTGGATGTCAATTAGTCATTGCTCCCTTGTTAAAATTCTACTCCACCTTGGGGCTTCCCCTAAATATTTTATCAACACCATTCCCACTTCGAGTTATTTATCAATTCTTTCTCGTCCTACCATCTGTTCTGCTGACTGTTCTGGTTAGCTCATTTTCTGCCCTCCTCTCGCGTTTCTTTCGCTTTGAGAAACTAAAGTCGGCCTCGAACCTCCGTGCTTTTAACCCTGCGAAATTGTGTCCTGCTAGGCCAGAACTATAGCGCGGGTTTCTTTTTTTTTTTTTTTTATGGGCATGGGTTTCGTTGAACCATGAAAACGCTTCGCGGACTCCTATTTGAGAGACACTGAACTAAATATGTCAGGCACAAAGTTACGGCTTGCAATAATGCAGTGAAAAAGAAATGTTTACATCAATGGCATGTCCCTGCACCAGGTGAAGACCTATTTTGATGGTGACGTCAGGCAGTCGTTGTTTGAACACCGAGTTCAACGAATCCAACGTCCAAGCTATCCGTCGTTCGCTCTTAAAAGACAAGGAGAACCTCAACGGCATAGACAAGTTTTCTTCCATCATAGCCACAGAAAAGATACGACTAAATCATGAAAACAAAATCTTGATGTTTAACAGCTGGAAGTGAAGAACGAAATACAGTAGCAATTTACGTTGGTATCAGACCACAAAATCTTGTTGCTCCAGACATGCAACTTGGATGTCCTGAACGTAACCTGCGATAATGATTTCATCTGTGTCTAGAAGAGGCTATGAGGCTAAGTCAAGGCTAAGTGGTAGGATTCCCATTTTCCACTCCATTCTGCCCAGCATAAAACAGTAAATTAACATGTTGTACAATTATCACTATACTTTTTTTAGGGCGATCTTTTTACTGTAACGAAAACCTGGCAAAAGAAAGTTGTCTTGCACTCCTGACCACAAAACACGGTTCTTAAAAAGATAAAGCACAGCCAGAGGGGGCAGCTTAGCTATTTTTCATTAAAAGTGGCATATATAGCCAGCAGATTATTCATTCTATTGGTCTCAACACTTCATCATACCAAGAGTAGTCTTCCTCCCCCTCCCACTTATGCCCATGTCCTTTCATACCTGATAAACTATTTTGGCTCCTATTGTCTCCTTTAAAAATCCGTTATTGACGTTAGTACTGACCTCTCGAAGTTATGAATTCCCCTATTTTCAGGAATTTTGATTGAACACGTTCACAAAAAAAAAAAAATAACGATTAAGAAAGGTAGGCTTGTAAATCAATACGCAGAAGACTAAGATAATGTTCAACAGCCTCGGGAAAGAACATTTCTGCCTGCCGCTGCAACGGGACCATCGGCTCACGGCCGCAGCTGATTTCGTTCGATCAAACCACGACTGAGAGCACCACAATCGCGGCGCACAAATGCGCTAGTCACGTGCTATTATTTGTATTTCGCGGGCTTTCTTCTGAGCCCGGAAAAAAAGATACACGTGAGACTTTCTTTATCGTAATTAATGGAATGGGGGTTTCTGAAGGTGCTCTACAACTTTCCAATTCACATTTTTGGTCTAAAGTTGATATTTAATAAATTAGAGAAATTAACATAATTTGCTGATTAAGTAATTGCAAAACAAAAAATTATCTGTAGTGCGCAAACAGGCTGGCAGTTGTATGCAATCGGTTTCACTGACCTGCCTCAAATATATTATTTTGTAACCCTTGGTTCAAGTTAGCTGGGACACCCGGTATATACATATATTGCAAAACAGGTATTCGGGAGAGGAAGAAAAACTCATTTTCTGAAGTCCAGCAGCGTTCCTAAATCTAGTTCTCTTTCTGCACCAAAGCGAATTCGCACATATTCATCATCATCATCAGCCTGACTATACCCACTACAGAACGACGGCCTCTCCAATATTTCTCCAATTAACCCGATTATGTGCTAGCTGCATACACTTGACCCCCGCGAACTTCTTACCCTCATCCGCCCACCTAACTTTCTGCCGCCCCCTGCTACGCTTTCCTTCCCTTGGAATACAGTTTGTTACCCTAAGCGACCATCGGTTATCTTCTCTTCGCACTACATGTCCTGCCCATGCCCATTTCTTCTTCTTGATTTCCACTAGAATGTCAGTAACGAGTTATTTTTCTGACCCAATCTGCACGCTTCCTATCTCTTAATGTCACCCTTACCATTTTTCGTTCCATAGCCCTCTGCGTTGTCTTCAACTTAAGTAGAATCCTCTTGGTTAGCCTCCACGTTTCAGACCCATAGGTGAATAAGGTAAGATGCAACCGTTGTATACTTTCCTCTTGAGCGATACCGGGGAGCTGCTAGTCATAATCTGCGAGTAATAGCCAAATGCGCTCCATCCCAATCTTATTCTTCTTGTTATTTCCTTTTCATGGTTCGGATCTGCGGTTACTACCTGTCCTAAGTAGACATATTCGCCTATTACTTCCAGTATTTCGCTACCTAATGTAAACTGCTGTTCCTTTCCGAGGCTGTTGAACATTACCTTAGTCTTCTGCATATTGATTTTCAAACCTGCCTTTCTACTTTTCCTGTCTATGTCATCAATCATTTGAAGTTCATCCCCCGAGTTACTTAGCAAGGCAATGTCATCAGCAAATCGCAGATTACTGAGGTATTCTCCATCTACCCTTGTCCTTAACTGCTCCCATTCCAAGTCTCTGAATACTTCCTGTGAATAGTGCAGGGGAGATCGTGTCTCCTTGCCTAACACCTTTCTTTATGGGAGTTTTCTTACTTTCTTTATGCAGAACTATGGTTGCTGTGCAGCCACTATATATATATATCTTCCAGCACTTTCACGTACGGCTCGTCTACCCCCTGATTTCGCAATGCCTGCATCACCGCCGAGGTTTCTACTGATTCAAATGCTTTTTCGTGATCAATGAATGCTATCTATAAGGGCTGGTTATATTCCGAGCATTTTTCTATCACATGGTCGGTGGTATAGATATGATCCATAGTAGAGTACCGTTTCCGAAAACCTGCTTGATCCTTTGCTTGACTGCAGTCTAAGGCTGTCCTGATTCTATTAGCCATTACCTTAGTAAATTAGGCGCGCGAGAACCTCGCTAGAAACGCGATGTGCGCTGAGAAGTGTGGTAGGGACAATTACGCCCAATTAGAGCTGCATGGACTATACTGCAAAGCCATGTAGTGCACTGTGTTGCTTTGCAGTTATGTACAGTGTAAAGTACAGGCATTGTCAATTATATGGACGCTATTTCTGAAAACGAAAGAAAAGCGCTTCACAAGCACACTACAGCAAACAGCTTGATTCGGGTGCCATATAAAGTCGTTGCAACAAGTCATCAGAGGAGTCGTATCATTTGCATTGAGCTCCTCGCGGTTCTAATGCGCTGAGTTTTGATTTTGAGCGCTAAAAAGCGTTGAATTTAGTCGCGCTGCTAGGCTTTAGGGAACGAGTTTTTCTTTGTTTCAAAGTCATGTGTCATATTCTTTCCATGACTTAAAACTTCCCATCGGCACAAACTAGGTAACTACGTAATGTTTGTTAATTAGATAATAGTTCGAAGAGGTTTTGCAGTAAAGAACGCTATATATGAGCACAGTTGAAGCACTCATTAGCCTTCGTTGATCATAATTATTCAATCGTGATATGCACATCTATGCTCTTGTTTTCGGCCCGAGAATTATCGAACATTGCTCATCTTCCTCCCGATTTTACGTCTCAGTCCAATCAACTCACCGTCATAGTTGAACATCTTGACGCAGTACGCTCGGTTGTATCCCAGCTGGGATAAAGTAGCGGTATCCCGACTGGGATACAATAGCTGTCCATCAGACTTACCGCAATCGCGAAACTGGAAACTGGCACTCGGCGGACGATGTGCCGGACAGTCCTGGGGTGCTCCCAAGTCCGAGGCATGGTAAATGATGTAAGCACCTCCACGCGACCACTTCTCATAAGGACTGACATATGTAAAGCTGGTTGAAAACGGACCTACACTGTTCGCAAAACTGAAGCTCTTCGGCAGAAAGTTCGGCTCAGAAGGAGACTTCAGACGTGGTGGTGGTTTGAGGCCATTCTCGTGCAGTGTAGACCCGTGGTCAATATTTCCCAAAACAACACCATTGGTCCTAGCAATTCGTGGTTGCCGCGGAGCATCTTCAGAAGTCCTGCCTTGCTTGATGTAGTCATGTCGTGTTTTGTACTCCTACCTGGATTGCTTGATAGTTAAACACGAACTGGATGTACTTTTCACGAATCCCACGTTCAAGCCGACATGATAGAAATCCCTGGAGCTTGTTCTGCCGCAGAGGCTTGAATACTAAGGCCTCGGGGCTCGTAGAAAGGCGACTCAACTTTCCCAGAGAGGCACGCACATTGTGAATCCTTTCGAACGTGTCTTGAACATTTTGCCCGAGCAAGCCAACGCACACCATCTTGGAACTGCAGATGTTCGCGAGCTCGCGCAGCTGGGAGCGGTAGAAGTGAAATGTGTCTGCCACCTCCCGCTGGGCTTGGTGATACTGAGCTACTGATCTTACAGACGGCTGGATACCTTCTTTTCTTCTTCTTCTCTCTTTCAGTATATATGGCACATACCCACAGTGGGGGATTGACCAGAATTCAGTCTAGGTGACAGAATATAATTGATAATGTCGATTTGACTGTATGGTAGAAAACCTATTAATTAGGAGTTCTACTTCTTCTACCTTGATAAATGGCACATACCCATAAAGGGGGATTCTTTATGGTTCATTGTGACAGGCAAATGTACAGCAAGTACATTAGTGTAGTAAATAAAAATTCGAATCTAAGAATCTAGAATCTAAGATCACAGAATTCAATGAAGGCTCTTCAGTGCTGCCTAGAGATCGTGTCACCTGACCTTTCCGCCCCGCACCACGTGCGACATGCCCTTGTGGCGCCCCTCTCACCACGCTCTGCGCGCAAGCCATGGCACGGCGCTGGAGAAGAAAGACATTGACACTAGGCTCCACAGTGCAATAAAAACAGGCTCATTTGAACCTCAAAGCTGTTGGAACGGTTCTACCTGACATTAGCTCCGACACCCTCAACACACCGCCTCACTCAGTGGCTCCATATTCATGCATTCCCTTGCGGTTGTCGAGAAAGACACACTCCTTCAGACAGGCAGGTCGTTCGATCGGCGGAAATAGCGCAGTACGTCTTACCCGCGAAGCAGGCAGTCGACCAGCTTCTCCTGGACGGCCGCAGCCCATCACACTGGCTCTGCAACTCTCCTAACGTAAACATCCGTTAGCCCTTGAAGCAATGCACAAATGTGTGCTCGATAGCAGAGTTGGGGCACAGCAAGTTGGCACAGTCGAAGCCGTGGGAGACTGTACTGGCTCGTAGAACGGCGACTCAACCTTCCCAGAGAGACTCGCACCTTGTGAATCCTTTCGGTCGTATCTAGAACCTTTTGCACTAGCAAGCCAAGACCTACCATCTTGGAACTGCAGATGTTCCCGAGCTCACACAGCATGGAGCGGTAAAAGTGAAATGTGTCTGCCACCCTTGCAACGTGTGCATCTAGTGCTTGCACCTTCGAGCACCACAGTTGCTGAGATGTTGGAAACCGTATAGTAGACTTGAGTGCCAGCGTTGCCTCCTCGTTTCAATGGTATGTCTTGGCTGCACTTTCACAAAACACCTTGAGTTCTGCGTACTCATTTTTCAGGCACGGTTGACAAAGTATGTGCCAGCAGATTAACGGCATTGGTATGATAAAGATCTCATGGTAGAGCCTGCGACTTTTGCTTAGCTTGGCATAGCTGCACTAACGACAGAGCCGTCATCTGTGAGGCTGCCTCAGCTGCTGCTTTCCGAACAAGGGCTTGGTGCTGTTAAAGCCTTGGGCACTGAAGTGGATGACACCACTTGAGAGCCCGCCTTTATAACAGCCCCTATGAGTGTGGGGAAAGGGATGCTGTCCAGGTACTGCTGAACCAATACCTCTTGAAGCTGAAGTGCTGTATCATGATTGAACTCGGTAGGTTAATGGTCGCCGATGCAGAAAGTGGTGATCGCTGCCGCCACAGCACGCTGGTCACTATTTCTTCTGGAGTCAGACAACACGGTGCGTGTTCGGCTCTGAGGCTGCCACGTTGGTGCGACGCCAAAAGCAGGAATGATTTGAGAGACGCTTTCTGAGCGCCACCCTTATATTCATTCGAAAGGGAGCCGCCATAACCGCACCAATGCATTTATCAGGTTTGCTACGCAAGCATAATACATTTATTAAAAAAACCTGTTTGGAGAAATTTGTATGACAGTAATATCCCTACAGAATTGCTAATACCGTACGCTGTAGGATGGAGGTTTATTAGAGGTACTGGGCGATCTAGAAGCCCGGTAGGAACAGTCCGCGTACGAGTGAGTCCAGAGCACATACCGATAGCGATGTCACTGGCGACAGCGCACAGAAGCTTCTTCTTCGTCTTCGAATGTACATCTTCCTCTTTACAAGGGCCCCCGGGAAGAGGAGCCACCCTGGCGACTTACGGCGTAGGCAAAATGGCAGGGTCATAATGTGGTTTAAGGCGCTGGACGTGGACAGTTTCGCGGCCGCGTCGACGGAGGTAAGGTAAGGGCGTCAGGGGCTCCACAATGTAATTCACGGGAGAGATGCGCTCCAGGACACGGTAGGGGCCATGATACTTGGAAATAAATTTTGAAGGTAGTCCGGGAGTCCCTGATGGAATCCAGAGCCACACAAGACTGACAGAAGAGAATTGCGCTGTCGTCTGATGGTTGTCGCGGCGGAATTTCTGGTGGGACTGGGCTTCAGTTGTGAGAGACCGAGCGATTCGGCGGCACTCCTCTGCATGTCGGGCAGCTTCAGCAGCAGCGGTATACTCAGATGCTTAGTGCGGAAGAATGGTATTTAGGGGAGCAGAGGGATGATGGCCGTAAAGATAGAATAGAGAGAAACCGATAGTTGACAGTGTAGCAGTATTGTATGCGTACGTCACATATGGAAGCAGGAAATCCCAGTCAAAATGGTCGGAGGAGACGTACTTAGAAAGCATGTCACCAATGGTACAGTTGAAGCGTTCGGTGAGTCCGTTAATCTGCGGATTATAGGCGGTAGAGATTCGATGTAGTATGTCGCACTTTTTCAGTACAGCTTGTTACGACCGTGCATCCGCATTTGCGCGCTCTATTGTTCGCCTGTGGGCATGGAAAAGTATTGTGAATATGTGGTGATGGTCCAATGGCTCTAAGTGAGCCTGTTTCCAGGAATCCTGTTTTGTAAGCCTGTTTTGCTTTGTGGACACCCTGCAAATGCCAAATTGACCCTGTCAAGAGAACGTCTCGAAAAACACAAAGAAACGTCCCCCTGCGGGAAATGCAGGAAGTGCTTTCTTTCTTTTGTTCACCCTTCCAGTCGAGAAGCCCTATCGTCCAGTGAGGAATGTCTACTTTCCAAAGGAGACGACAGAGTGACATGTCCGCTGACGTGCAGGACAAGAAAGGAGCATGACGCATACAGCCATTAAGTGATTTCCCAGGAATGCAGGAAAGATTTGCAATTGTCGAAAACGGACAATGCTGGGAGCGTATGCGGCGCCCACGTGCACTTGGGTTTCTGAGAAGTAAACCCACTTGTCAGAACCAGCCTGTGGTTTCTTTGCTGAAGAATAGAAATGTACCTCCTCTCCTCGCCGTTCCCAAGCTTTTCCCGCCAACAAGTGATCACGCCCAACGAAACAATGCCGGACCAGTCAGTGCTTCAGACCATCAGTGCAGTGATGTGTTCGATTGGATGCCGATATCTGAGGGGCGTGCCCTGGATTTGGTTGGTCAGCATCTTCAGAGAGGGGCTGGACATAGGGGGGGTTTTAAGGACGCTGCAGAGCACGAAATGTCGCTCTGAGCCCTGGGTAAACGGCTCATCCAGTCGCTTCTCGCTATGAACTCTTAACGCTTGCCATTTTGCTGATGTACCCTTCTTTTTCGTGTAAATAATCTTGTAAATAAGTTTCTCAAAGTGCCATTAAACCTGCTTGTACATATTTCACCAACTTCGAAGATTCAATCCTACTTCAACCCCGAGTCTCTGCACGCTACCAAGTGAAGGCCGGGTCGACGTAGCCCCAGCGTCACGACAACTGGTGGCAGCGGTGGGATCTGAATCTACAAGCCACAACATCTGGTGATTGGAGGTGGATCTGAAGCTACAAGCCACAACATCTTGTGATCAGAGGTGGCATCCCAAGCAACAAGCAGGAGCAACAATCGGCCAACAAGAGAGCAGCTCGGAACATCGATCGCATGTGTGGGTGAGTGCTTGGCTGTTCTTCTGATGTGGACCAGGTTCTAGAACAGGGTTAGATTTTAGAACTGGTAAAAAGTGTTGGAACGCCTTTAGGTTTGGTAGTTTGCACTGTTGTTTTGGAAGTAGCCGACACTCGGAGCGATCATGGACCTACAAAAGCTGCGGAAACCGGAACTGTTGCAATTGTGTGAGGAATTGGGAATTGATACACGTGGTTTGGCACGAAAACCCTTGATTATAAAAGCAATCACTGATTTGGGAACCGATGATGAGGAGCTCAGTGAAGCATGGAACCTCATCGGACAAAAAAAGGAGGAGCAGCTCAGACAGCAGAAAGAGCGGGAAAACGAGGAAAAGAGGCGTGAGCGTGAACTTGAGAGGGAAAAAGAGGAAAAGAAGCGTGAACTTGAGAGGGAAAAAGAGGAAAAGAAGCGTGAACTTGAGAGGGAAAAAGAGGAAAAGAAGCGTGAAATTGAAAGAGAAGCAAAAAGGCTGGAGCTAGAAATTGAGCTCCGGAAATTAGAACTAGAGTTGAGCAAGAGGTCGGGCAATTGTCCCCAGCTAGCGGTACCTCTTCTCAACAAGGAGGCAGATTTCAAGATGTCAAAGTACATGCAGCCATATGTGATATCAGGGGATATCGGTCTGTATTTGGCTAACTTTGAGCGAACCTGCGAAAAACTGTCCTTCCAGCGAGACACTTGGTCTCAGAGATTATTGACGGTTCTGCCCTGCGAGGCAGCGGAGGTTGTCGCGCGGGTAAGCAAGGAGGACGCGGACAACTACGAGAAGGTCAAAGCTTGCCTTCTGAGAAAGTATAGGCTTAGCGCCGAGGCGTTCAGACAACGTTTTCGGAACGCTACTAAGTCCAGGGACGAGAGTTACCCTGAATTCCTATACAATTTAAGAGTCAATTTGGGCGAGTGGCTAAAGAGCACTGATTCCTACAGTGATAGGGACGCTGTAGTCGAGCGAATTCTTTTGGAGCAGTTTTATAACTGCCTCCCAGAAAAAGAAAGAAATTGGTTACAGGACCGAGGCGAAATTAAGTCGGCAACTGAAGCTGCCGAACTCATTGAGGAGTACACTTCGCGCCGACAATTCAGCAACCCAGCAGTGGATAGGCCCCGCAATCCCAAGTTGAGTGTGAATAACCGTCAGAAAAGGCACTTTGCTAGATTTGCAAACGAAGAAAGGAAGGCTTCTTCAGGCAAGCGCCCTAGAAAGGACGGCAGTGAGAAAAGTGAGGAAGTGACCAACGCGCAGAACACAAAGAATAAGTTTGAGGCTAGGAAGCCGCTCACATGCTTTAGGTGTAATGAGCAAGGTCACATTGCCGTCAACTGCCGGAAAGAAAAGATTGCTTTCTCGTATGTCAGTGACTGCGATGAAAATATGCAGCTTTTAGAACCCTACCTGCATGACCTAGTAGTCAACGGGAAGCCTTGCAAGGTACTGCGCGATTCGGCCGCAACGATGGATGTTGTCCATCCGGCGTATGTGTCGCCTTCCGACTATACCGGGCAGTGTGCATGGATTCGCCAGGTAGTGGAGGAACAGAGTGTGTGCTTGCCAATCGCGAACGTGGTCGTCGAGGGCCCTTTCGGCGAATTAACAACCGAGGCTGCCGTTTCAGGAAAGCTTCCTAAGTGCTATCCGTATTTGTTCTCCAACAAATCGGACATGCTGCTGCGAAAGAGGGGCATCCTTTTCGGAGACAGAGTTGTGCAAGCATTAACACGTTCAAAGGCGCGAGAACTAGCTACACTGCTCATTCCAGAAAAATCCACAGCGGAGGAAACGGTAGTTAAAACAGTGGTCTATGTGGAAGATAGCGGGTCAGAAAACTTTGAGAGCGAGGCATCTCAGATAAATCAACTTGAAAGTGAGCTTGATGAGACGCGGAATGAGGACGTTCTTGAGAATAACCTCTTGCCGCCAGTGTCTAGTAATCTCCCGAGACTTTTAAGTGGAACCCGAGAGGACTTAGCTATGGAGCAAGCCGAGGTAAATCTAACGTTAAACCTTCCCGAGGAGATGGGGGACAACTTGATTTGCCTCAGCGGAAAAGGAAGCAACGCTCAGGAGCTTCTCAAAAGGACGGAGCAGAGAGGAGAACTAAAGAAATCCCAGCTGTCCGATCTGGGCGAAATAATAACAGAATTTGAGGCCTGCTTCGTAGACAGGCCAGGCAGGACTGATTTGACTGAGCACGATATTGAGCTGACTTCAGACGTGCCAGTGCGATCAAGGTGCTACCGATTTTCTCCAAGGCAAAGAGAAATTCTGGATAGGGAAGTAACTCGCATGCTGGAATTGGGAGTAATAAAACCCTCGGAAAGCGATTATGCTTCGCCTATGATCTTAGTAGAAGCTCCAGGTAAAGACCCTAGGCCTGTGGTAGACTACCGAAAGCTAAATTCTCTCACCAGGGATCAAGTGTATCCTATTCCGAATATTGAGGAGAGAGTAGAACAGGTCAGTAGAGCGGCATATGTGACTACGCTGGACCTTACTCGAGGATACTGGCAAGTACCGCTCACTGAACGCGCCAGCAGATACGCGGCTTTCGTCACTCCGACGGGCAGCTACCAGCCAACAATGATGAGTTTCGGGCTCAAAAATGCTCCATTTTGTTTTTCCCGACTCATGGATAGGGTTTTAAAGGGGTGTGAAACATTCGCGGTGCCTTATTTAGACGACATTGCGGTTTTTTCCGACTCATGGGCGGACCATATGGTACATCTAAGAGCTGTACTGAGCCTTTTGCGTCAAGCTGGACTAACCGTAAAGGCCGAGAAATGTTGCCTGGCAAGGGCGACCGTGGACTACTTGGGTCACAATGTAGGTCAGGGTTTCAGGAAACCCAGCGAGGTTAAGATTTCTGCGGTAGCAGACTATCCGCGGCCGAGCACGAAGACGGAAATTCGAGCATTCCTAGGTCTGACTGGGTACTACAATCACTACATCCCTAACTATTCAGCTTTGGCCAGCCCTCTGACCGACGCTCTCCGCAAGACAGAACCGACAAATGTAGTCTGGGACGAACAAAAGGAAGCCTCCTTCGTAAACCTGAAGGCTGTGCTGATTAGCCGTCCGGTATTGCGAGCTCCAGACTATGACCGAGAATTCACGGTCCAGTGTGATGCCAGTGATCGAGGGCTAGGTGCTGTTCTCTGCCAGAGAGATGACGACGGTAATGAGCACCCTGTGCTCTACCTGAGCAGAAAACTGAGTTCTAGAGAGAGGGCTTATTGCGCGTCAGAGAAAGAGTGCGCTTGCATTGTATGGGCCATTCAAAAATTGCAGTGCTATCTTGGAGGGGCCAAATTCACCGTAGAGACGGACCATTGTCCCCTGGCTTGGCTGCAAACTGCGACATCGAAGAACAGTCGCCTTCTTAGGTGGAGCTTGATTTTACAGCAGTACAATTTTGAAATAAGATACAAAAAAGGGAAGCTAAATGGGAATGCGGACGCGCTTAGCCGCTCTTTCTAAGCGGTCCGAGATGTTCCTCACCATGTATCCAAATTGATAATCAGGTTTTTATTTTTTTTTCTCGTGCGCTTGTATATGTGTGACTATGTAAAGCAGCACGTTTGGTTTTCTAGGCATACGTGGGTCCTGAACGTCTTGAGAGTGGGCTTTTCTCGAACAACAATGGCAGTTTTCTTTTAACCTGGTCTCTTCAGACGGGAGCCGAGTGCTTGTTTAGACATGTGGTTGAGTTTCAGACAGCTCGAGCAATTTGGCCTACAACAATCAAGACAACGCGACAAGCAACAGCGAGCTTCAAGCGTTCACGTGCAGGCCATTAAGTCGTCTCTTCATGCAGCAGCGGCGACTGCTGCCCTCCGTGACTCTTCTGGCGGGGGAGGAGGCTGTTACGACCCGGCATCCGCATTTGCGCGCTCTATTGTTCGCCTGTGGGCATGGAAAAGTATTGTGAATATGTGGTGATGGTCCAATGGCTCTAAGTGAGCCTGTTTCCAGGAATCCTGTTTTGTAAGCCTGTTTTGCTTTGTGGACACCCTGCAAATGCCAAATTGACCCTGTCAAGAGAACGTCTCGAAAAACACAAAGAAACGTCCCCCTGCGGGAAATGCAGGAAGTGCTTTCTTTCTTTTGTTCACCCTTCCAGTCGAGAAGCCCTATCGTCCAGTGAGGAATGTCTACTTTCCAAAGGAGACGACAGAGTGACATGTCCGCTGACGTGCAGGACAAGAAAGGAGCATGACGCATACAGCCATTAAGTGATTTCCCAGGAATGCAGGAAAGATTTGCAATTGTCGAAAACGGACAATGCTGGGAGCGTATGCGGCGCCCACGTGCACTTGGGTTTCTGAGAAGTAAACCCACTTGTCAGAACCAGCCTGTGGTTTCTTTGCTGAAGAATAGAAATGTACCTCCTCTCCTCGCCGTTCCCAAGCTTTTCCCGCCAACAAGTGATCACGCCCAACGAAACAATGCCGGACCAGTCAGTGCTTCAGACCATCAGTGCAGTGATGTGTTCGATTGGATGCCGATGTCTGAGGGGCGTGCCCTGGATTTGGTTGGTCAGCATCTTCAGAGAGGGGCTGGACATAGGGGGGGGTTTTAAGGACGCTGCAGAGCACGAAATGTCGCTCTGAGCCCTGGGTAAACGGCTCATCCAGTCGCTTCTCGCTATGAACTCTTAACGCTTGCCATTTTGCTGATGTACCCTTCTTTTTCGTGTAAATAATCTTGTAAATAAGTTTCTCAAAGTGCCATTAAACCTGCTTGTACATATTTCACCAACTTCGAAGATTCAATCCTACTTCAACCCCGAGTCTCTGCACGCTACCAAGTGAAGGCCGGGTCGACGTAGCCCCAGCGTCACGACAAGCTTTAACAAAGTCAGTTAAAACGACTCGTCCTGTGTCACTGAGTAGTTCACGAGGTGTGCCGTGGCGTAGGACGAATCACTGCAAAATGAATGAGGCTACATCTGACGCTGTGGAGATGGAAGGGCAGCGGTTTCTGCATAACTCGTCAGGTGGTCAACCGCGACAATGGCCCAATGGTTTCCAGCGGCAGTGTACGGGAGCGGGCCGTATAAATCAATACCGACGGGATGAAAGGGGCGTGATGGGCAAGGTAACGGCTGCAACTCGCCAGAAGAAAGATGACTAGGGGACTTGCGACGTTGACAGACTAGGCATAAGCGAGCGCATTTGAGGACAAAGTTGTACATGCCTCTCCAGTAATATCGCCAGTGTATCCGATGGTATGTCTTGAACACTTCCGCATGGCCGCATTGTGGGTCAGCGTGAAAGCAGTCGCCAACTTGCGAGCGTAGGTTGCGGGGAATGACTAGCAAACATTTGCGGCCATAAGCACTGTAGTTACGGCGATAAAGAAGGTTGTCGCAAATGGCGAAGTGCGATGCTTTGGGGCGAAGCGCACGTGATGAAGAAGCAGCCGATGGATATGAGAGGAGCTCGATAAGAAAAGCGGCCCAGGGGTCTCTCCGCTGCTCAGAAGGCATGTCACTGATGTGAAGTGACGTTGCCGAGGCATTCAAGGTGGAAAGGCTGGCGACGTCGATTGGAAGGGGGCAGCGAGAAAGGGCATAGGCGTCTCGACGCTTGCGGCCAGAGTGGTAGACTACGTTTACATCAAATTCCTGTTGACGAAGAGCCCACCTAGCAAAACGGCCGGATGGGTCTTTAAAGGAGAAAAGCCAGCACAGCGCATGGTGGTCGGTCACAACTTCAAAGGGGCGGCCATAAAGGTAAGGGCGGAATTTGGTCAGAGCCCAAAGTATTGCCAAACACTCTTTTTCAGTGACAGAGTAATTTTACTCCACCTTCGTGAGGGTTCGACTTGCATAAGCGACGACGTATTCAGAAAATCCAGATTTCCGCTGAACGAGTACGGCGCCGAGGCCGACACCGACCGAGACCGACGAGGAAGATGTACATCTTCCTCTTTACAAAGCTAATATTAGCTCGAACGTAATGGCCAAGCCTATACAGGAGTATACGTGTTACAGCTAAGACTATATAACGTGTCCTTAGACTAGTGAAGACAGGCTCGAAGGTTTTGAAAACAGGATTCATGATGCAACACTCAGCAAAAACTCACTTCTTAGGACAGCTTAGTTCTAGAGCAATACATTACAGCAATACATAAAATTTTTAAATTAATTCTTCCGTCTTTTTTAATAATAAAGGAAAGTATACTAATCAAGTGGACAAGACTACGAAAGGTTACTGGAATAGCTGAAAGAAAACACACCATTCTGATTATCTGTCAATAGATATTACGAACCTTATTAACCGCTTAAACAATCTATCGTCACAATAGCTTGAAACGTGCTTCGTTAGCACCAGTGACAGACTATCTCGAGCTGGTAACCATGAATTACTCTTCTTTTTTGTTTGTAAGATTACAAGCACGGGGGGATGATTACAAGTGAAGAATATTGTTGTTCCAAACATGAAGACGTAGAATAAAAAGATCGGGCCAGGTGGTATAGAGGCTAAGAAAAGCATGGACGATGCTCATTTCCTTAGTGTGTTCAATTACGCTTTAGTCTGTGAGCCCTGATATTTCAAGAGCTCGAACCTTGTCCACGTGCTTAAAGTGGTAACCTTAGCAACCCTCCTAACTACAAGCCAATATCTTCTCTAGTGTATTAATTGGGCTTTCCGAAAAAAAAAGGTTCTTCTCACCCAAAAACGTTTTTTGGTTGTAACGTAATTTGGCCTGAGCAAGATTATTTTATCTCAAAAATGTACTTGTCCAAGACTTCATTCTCTTTTCCGCAACTTTTTTTCTCTGACCTTCCTAAGCATAGCACCAACATCAGCGCATTTAAACATGAAGAACTTGCTTTCGACAGTGTTGCACACTGCACTCCTTTAATGACGCTCTACATGGCACATTTAACTAGTCTGTTTAATACTTTAGAGGTTATCTGTCGTCGCGGGAGCAGCAAGTTTTTATTTAAGCAGTTAATATCTGCATATCAAAGACTAGCTCCACCTTTACAGATTTGACGAGGTAGTTTTAATTGCTGCCTTGTACGGCTACTGTTGTGAATTTTCATTCGTGTACATGTACTTCGGTACTCTTATTATTGTTAATTTCATAACATATCCCTGAATTATCGTGCTCAAACTCTTTATTATAAAGACAGTGTTATAAATTCCTCCCGAAACAGATGCTCATAAAGCTTCGCTTTAACCAAATCGTAATGACATTCCTGTGTGCCTTCTTAGTAGTGCGTCTTGCTTATCGGCAATCGTCCTAGATGGTTCAATTCCCATCTTTACAAAATAACCTTAAAAAGAACTTCAGAGACTTTAAAGAATAACTTTATTTTCAAGAAGTTATATGGCATCACCAGGTCGAGGTTTCCAAACTGCCCATTGACCCAGCTTGCAAGTTCGTAATGTTTGTTCGTTAGCTATTAAATTCGAAGAGTTTTAGAGCGCAGCTCTTATTCGGCCATCGTCTTTGCTATCGGTGTATGCGAGCGAAAAAATGAAACGAACCACGAGAGGCTCATGAGGCAAAGAGAATTTCTCAAAGGAGAGAAAGAAGAGTCACGGAACTCGTGGCGCTCATTCGTGGCTCTTACTTCTCTTCTTTCCGAGAGGTTTGCCATCAGGCATAGTGAAAAGGGAATGGGGAGCAGTAAGAAGCTAGAATAAGGAGTGTAAATAGGTCTCCCTTAAATAACCACATTGGTTGCCGATAAACTGATTGTTCAGCGTCCACTTCCTGTAGTCACATTCAAGGTCCCACCGCAGGCTTACTTTCCGTAGTACCACTGTCTCACGGACGACATAGCTGGGCAGCACCACAATGCGGGCACTTTTCGGTCACTTTAAAGCGTTCGTCACGCCACCGATGACACACCGAGGGCGTCAGAGCCGCTCCTGACCGAATCCGACGCACAGATACCTCCTCCTCTCTAGTGAGTTTACGGGGGAGGGAGTACGAACACGGAGGAATATGAGCGCGTGTTCGCTGGCGCAAAGATTTTTTCTCGGAAACATGGGACATGAGCGGATCTGGGGGAAGAGTGGAAGGTGGCGGGAAGTCTGATGTGTTTAAATGTTGTCATTTTATCCACATGGATGTTATGTAGATCGTAAGCATGGCCTCAAATCCAGCGTATACGCACAAGACAGGGCTGTTTTTTACAGAGCTGTTAAATGGATTATGTAATTTTGAATGTGCGCCGAACAGCTTTACGCTGCTTAAGGGCGGCTAGGGAGTCAGTGTAAATATGAACAGTATCAAATGTGGGTTCGAGTGGGAGAGAACTAATATCTGTCACACGACATTTACGATCATCATTGAACTCGATCTGCACTGAGGCTTTCAAGAAGGATTGACGCATCCGGTGCTACACGGTTCCTTCGTGTGTGCTGGAAGACGCCAAATGTCCCGACAGCCAAAGCACGGTGGTCAGTCGTCTTCTGTCGACTGTCGTCCGTCGCACTGAGTCTTAAAAAGAAACGCCAGATTGGGTCAATGATTGTGCGATTTTAGCGTACACAGCAGCATTTCGCTTTTGGCACCTCAGGTCACCAAATCTACCTTGCCAGTAGTCGACGAGTGCTGTAGTTTCTCTTTCGCTGCACAGTTCCGCGCTGACGCTGTCAAAGAGGACGCCATCTTTACAGGAAGCGAACCGAGGTGTCGAGATTATAAAATTAGTTCCATATCAACAAGCTTAATGTTCTAGGAATGTTCGAACAATGTTTTAAGATGTTCAATCTTGAATTTTAATACATTTATATGTTATTATTTGTGGTTCTATAGCATTTATTTCTTTTCAAATTTTATAGCTCGCTGATGACGAGGGTGTCGACGACCGCTTTCGAGTGTGCTTAAAACCTCAAGAGCGATTGAGGAATCAGCTTGAAGTCAAGCAGGCTCGAGCTCGATTGCACTTGAAAGTTGCAGTGTGACAACCTCGATCTGCATTGAGTTGAATGCAGATCGAGTTCAATGAGGATCGAAACTGTCCGTGTGACAGGGGTATAATAGCGTTATGTATCGCCTGAAGCTCCAATGCAAGGGGGGTGCATGTCTCCACGCCATACGTTGCGCGAGAGTTAAGATGAAGATGGGAGGGACTTGGTTTGGTTTGGTTTGGTTTGGTTTGTGGGGTTTAACGTCTTAAAGCGACTCAGGCTATGAGAGACGCCGTAGTGGAGGACTCCGGAAATTTCGACCACCTGTAGTTCTTTACCGTGCACTGACATAGCACAGCACAATGGCGCCTTGCTTTTCGCCTCCATCAGAAAGCGGCCGCCGAGTCCGGGATTCAATCCTGCGTCCTTGGGCACAGTAGTCGAGCGCAGTAACCACTGCGCCACCACGGTGGGGTGGATGGGAGGGACTGTACATAGCGGTAACTCCCTGCAGAGCTGTGCGTAATACATTGATGTATATTACGTACCCTGGAGGCAAATGCGTGGCTGATATAAAAAAAAAAATATTTCTCTTGTGAGAAATTCCAACTGGCTGGTGAAGAAAAGGAAATATGCTTTCTAATTGTGCATACATATTTATAGATACAAATTCTTCAGCTCAATATATCGCAAAAACACTGAAATTGCTGCGCTAAAATTTCGCACCAGCGACTACATAATCTGGTGACTTCTGGCGATGCATTGTAATTTCCATACACAACACAGATCACAAAAATATGTGCACACCAGTCATGCACACACTACGAACTGACGATTTATTTCTAGTGTAAAGAAGAAGGAAACATTCCGTGAAAAAGAAAAGGAGAGGAACAATAAGATGAGGAAAACTTGTAGAAAAATTCACAGAAATATATTGAAGGAACAATAAAACGAAACAATAGTTAAACAATAGAAACGTGCTCCTATCGCCTCCTCTTGCGCAGACGAAACATTAGCACTTCCTTCCTTTTTTTTTCTTTGTCATGGAATGTTTTTTTTTTCTTTTTACTAGAAATACATAGCCAGTTGGTAATGCTCGTATCACCGATGTGGACGCCTTTTTGTGATCTCTCTTGTTTATGTGATGGACACTGCAGCGCCGGAAGTGACCAGACCCGTGTAACCAACTACTCTGCACGAAACTTTTACTCTGTACATAATCGTCCCAAGGATATTTTTACAGTAAACAATTCCGTCGCAGTAAACCATCTCGTTGTCAAGTTTATTAATTAGCTATTAATTCGAAGAGTCTTTCCGAAAAACTATCCCGCTGCACCTGAGTGCTTCTGCAAATATTTTGTTTTGTTTCGAACTATCTACATTTTAGAATTCTTTAAAAATCATCCCTGAAACACTCAGCCTATTCTTGTTGCAGCTACAGTAAGCAGTGAAGAGCGTTATCAATGTACACAATGAAATCACTAATCAGTCTTCATTGTTCACATTTTAATTAATAGTGACAATACTTAGGTGTTCGTGCTCAGGGCAGGAGCATTATCAACAATTAGACATCTTTCTGTCGCGTTAAAGTCAGAATCCAGTCTATATCAGGAACACTCCATCGTAGTTGAACGCCTTCACGTAGTGCGCGTGGTATCAACTGCCGGTCATTCCCCTCTACACCGTTGGGGAATTGTAGGTGCTTGGAGCGGTCGAACTTCTGCAATACGTTCCCGCAGAGGCCGAGGATGCCGACGCGCAACACCTTGGACTCGACAACCACCACGCGGCCCTTGGCGTATACGGCCAAGCCGCGAGAGAGCTGCAGGAACAAAGCCTCGACCTTCCGCTCGAACTGCCCATCCAGTTGTAAATTTGTATCTGGTGCGCCGACTAACGCTCAGTCACTGCAATGGCGTTTGACCGGCGCACCACAGCCGCCCGGTTGGCGTAGAGTAGCTGTCCGTCACTCTTGCTACGCTTGCTAATGTGGAGCCAATATCGCCGACCAATATGTCATTCTGCGAATTCATTGCCACACCAGAAGGCTCTGTGGACTCTTCCTCCTTGCACCAAACTCGCCACACTTAAACTGGTTCATCACCTTTTGCAACTTTATCTGCAACTTGAATGAATAGAATCCAACGCCTGTACCAGCTTGGTACGTGGACGGGACCTCACCCAGATCACTCGGTGGAGCAAGTGCCGGAAAGTCCTGGGGATGCGCCAAAGTCAGAGTCATGGTGAAAGATGTAAGCTCCTCCCCGCGACCACTTCTCATAAGGGCTGACTTTTGCGAAGGTGGTTGCAAACGGACCTGCGCTGTTCGCAGAACTGAAGTTCTTCCACAGAAGGTTAGGCTCAACAAGGGACTTCGGACATGGTGGTAGATTGTGGCCATTCCGGAATAGTGTAGACCTACGGTCAACGGGACTCAGAACAATACCATTCGGACGAGAAATCGGGAGTTGCCGCGGAGCTCCTTCAGAAGCCCCTCCTTGCTTGATGTAGCCAAACATGTTGGGTATTCCTTCCTGGATTGCTTGATCGTTAAAAACAATCTGCAGGCCCTTGTCTTGGATCCCACCACCGGCGGGGATGAGAGAAATCCTGAAACTTGTTCTCTCGCAGAGGCTTAAAGAACAAGGCCTCGGGGCTCTTAGAAATACGACTCAACCTTCCCACAGAGGCACGCACCTTGCGGATCTTTCGGTCGCATCTTGTTCCTGGATCTTGTTCCTTCTACCCGATCAAGCCAATAGACACCATCTTGGCACTGTAGTTGTTCTCAAGCTCACGCAGCATGGCGCAGTAAGAGTGAAATTTGTCTGCCACCTCCAGCTGGGCTCACTGGTACTGAGCTACAGAGCTTGCAGATGGCTGGATACCTACTCAAGAATCTTCTTCTTCTTATAAATGGCATATACCCGTGAAGGGGGATTGGCCAGGATTCAGAGCGACAGCCAAATTTAATACAGGTAATGGGTTAGTATAATAAATCAATTATCGACTTGACTAAAACTTGGAAACAGAAAAAACCTTCAGCTAACACGTTAAAAAATTCTTAAGAATGAGGTTCTTGAAATAGAAAAAATATACAGGAACAAGCACTGTAGCCCTGGCCTAGAAGTGATTTATCGTAAAAACATTTCTGATTACATACATAATTAGATACAAACCACTGGCTAAATTTTCATCACTTATAACATATCAGCAGTTAGTGCCTAAGAGCCGTACTGCCGTTCCCCGAAAACTCTAGCAACGGAAGTTCAGGTTGCACCACTAAAAAATAAAACGTAACCTTACGTTTTGTTCGAGCATAAAGCGGCGTACAGAAACTGAAATGCGCTAATAATAAATTAGTATTGTGGATTAAAACAACTTAAAGTAAACAGCTTAATACATCGGTGGCGTCCGTAGCGCCAACTTTGGTGCGTTGAGTAAGCTAACTTGAATATCGGCGTGGCGTCATTCCGTCAGAAGAGTTTAAAGCGAACTAAGCGAAGATTGTTGGTAAGAGGCGTCTTTAAACGAAACCTGAAGGTAACATACACTCAGTGGTGGCAGGAATTCATAAGGTGAAGGTGATTGTACAGTGTAACCATCGTCATACCGTCATCTCCTGGCTGTGTTCGCGGCTGGTTTACTGTATTTAGGAAGAAAAAAACATCGCATTAGGCAACCTATAGGGGAACACCCACCGGGAATTATATTCGTAACTTATTTTAATGGCGTGAATTTAAAAAAAAAATTAAATGCACGTACAGAAATCAAACACATCTTTTAAAATTAGGTACGCTGTGTTAATTCGTTGTGTCACAGAAGCGAAAAGCGGGCTTTAAATGCACTTTTATTCGTTTTGATTCAACGTACTAAAGATGGCGCGACTGATGCAATCGGAATGTTCAAAGCACTACTGCAAGCAATTTTAATCCAGCAAACTATTTTATTGCGTATGCATTCTTGTTTATGTACTGCATTACATGCTCAGTACAACATATAGTTTTTTATTTTTCTTTTTTGTTGTGTTTTAGTTTTAGCGACGCACCCGGAACTTCCGTTACTGCAGTTTTCGGAGAATTGCAATACGCGCTCAAGAGGAGGTAGAAGCCTTGAAAATTACTATACCAAATCAGTTTTTCAAACAAAGAAAAACTTATTTTCTAAAGACCTGCAGCATAGTAAAATCTGGCTAATTTGCACACAATACCGCAACTGATTTTGCAAGGCGCGCAATAAGTTCAGTGTAGAAAGGCGAGGCACTTTGATCAATGTCGAAGGGACAATTAGGCCCAAAAAGTGTGCTATATTGTGCTATATTGCACTATATTGTAAAGTCATGTCCTACGCTCTTTTGCATCGTCGCTTGTTGCAAAGAAAACGAAAAGAACGAGGGAACAAAAGAAACCATTTTACACTGCATAGTATCAAGCAGTGCGAATCGGGGCCATCATCGCAGCCAAATGTCATAAGGAGAAATTTGAATAAACCTTCTCGCAGTTCTAATGTGCCCTATTTCGGTTTGTGCAAAAAAAAAAAAAAAAAAAAACCGCTGCATTTCCTCGCGCTGCAAAGATTCAGAGATCCTTTTTTTTTTTTTTCGAAAACGAATTTACACCATCGCCTTGCCCCGAGCTTCAAGCCACCCATCGGCAATAATCACATAACTTCGTAATTTTTGTTAACTAGCGAATAACTTGAAGAGAGTTTGCAGTATTTACTCTTCCGTTTCATTGCTAAGTGCCCCTGAAAATATTTATGTTTCGAGTTATTTAATAGAAGTTTTAAAAGCGTTCGATGAAAACATCGGTATATTTTTGCTGCAGCCGTTCAATTTAAAGAACGTTATCAATCTTCATAGTGGAATCAATCATCAGTTAACGTTAATAGCATTTTAATAGCGATATGGAAGTTAGTGCTCGTGTTTAAGGCCTGAGCTTTATCGACCACTGTTCATATTCCAATCGTGTTGAAGTATGAGCTCAATCTTCTTCAGGGACACGCCGTCGTAGTTGAACGCCTTCACGCAGTGGCCTGTTTCTCCGAAATTAGCCTCCTTAGCCGGTCAATCACAACCACGCCGTTGGGGAATTAGAGATGCTTGGAGCAGCCAAACTTCTGTAGTGCGTTGCCCCTCAAGATGAAGATGACTCGCATCACCTTGTGCTCGACGACCACCACGCGGCCCTTGGAGTCCACGACCACGCCGAGAGAGTGCACCGAACTTGCGCAGGAATTAACAGTGCGATTGCATATCTGGCTTTGCTGCAGCGGCGTACGCCCAATCAGCACAGGCTCGCCTGACCAGCGCTCCAAAGCCACCCGGCAGGGGTAGAGTAGTGATTCACCACACTTCCCGCACTCCTCACACTTGAAATTCAACATTCTCTCCTGGTATAAGATATAGATGCGGTGGTTGTTGGTATCGGCAGCCGCGATGTGATTCTGCGCACGGACTGCTACACCAAAAGGTTCTGTCAACTGTCCTTCCATGCCACCGAACTCGCCAAACTTCCAGTGGTAAATCATCTTTTCTCGTTTTACCTGCGCATTGAGTGAATACAGCTCTACACCACTTTTATCTATGTGCTTGGAATAGAGTTCAGCCAGAGCGCTCGCCGGACGTGGCGCCGGAAAGTCCTGTGGAGCACCAAAGCACGAGTCATCGTGAAATATGCCAGTAACTCCCCTCGACCACTCCTCACAAGGGATGACGTCTTCAAGGCTGGTTGAGAACGGACCTAGGCTGTGCGCAGAGCTGAAGTGCTTCGACAGAAGTTTCAACTGAAACGTCGAGGTTGGACCTCGCGTTTGATGGTGGCCATTCTGGTGCAGTGGTGGTGGCCGCGAAGCACTTTCACAAGCACTGCATTGCTTGGTGTGGCCAAACGTGTTGAGTACTCCTACCTGAATTCTTTGACAGTTGGACACAAACTCCAGGTCCATGCCCTGGAGCTCGCAACCTGGCTGAAACGGGAGGAATCGTTGGGCCTTGTTCTCTAGCAGAGGCTTGAAGACCAAGGCCTCAGTGCTCGTAGAAAAGCGAATCAACCTTTCCGCAGAGCCACATACCTGGTGGACCGTTTCGATCGTATCTTCGGCCTTTTGCCCGAGCAAGCCAGGAGACACCATCTTGGCACTGTAGATGTTCTCGAGCTCGCGCAACATGGAGCGGTAGAAGTAAAACGTGTCTGCCACCTCCCGCTGGGCTCGCTTGTACTGAGTTACTGAGCTTGCAGACGGCTGGATACCTGCTCAAGGGCCTCCTCCTTCTTCTTCTTGTTCTTCTTCTTCTTCAACTTTGATAAATGGCACATGCCTACGAAGGGGGATTGGCCACAGTTTTGTATAGACAGCCAAATTCACTGCAGGTGGATTAGTGTAATAAACCTATCATCGACTAAATGAGAAACCTAGGATTTAAGATCATAGAATTGAATGAAGGGTTTCTGGTGCTGCCCTAGAGATAGTATCATCTAACCCTTTCGCCCCTAAAAACAAGCTAATTTTAATCTCAAAGCTGTCAGAATGACCCTTTCTTTCCTTAGCTCCGACACGTTTCACGTTCCGCCTCACTCTGTAGCTCCAATTCGTGTATTACCTTGATTTGGTCGAGCAAGGCGCACTCCTTGAGACAGGCAGGTCACACGTTCAGCAAAATTAGCGCCGTGCCTCTGGTTGGTTTGTGGGGCTTAACATCCCAAAGTGCTGTGCCTCTGACCCGCGTGATTCTGTTCTCTCATCGATGGGGTTAAAGAACTTCAGTGGGGTTCACTGCGCAACCAACTTCACCTGGCGACAAATAGTGCAAACATTGTCAAAAGTAATAAGAGCTCATTGAAAGCCCGCCATTCCCATCGCTTCTGTGGAAGATAGGAAACAGCCGAATGACTGTTCGCCATGCTAATATTCTTGTGATACCAATCAGAGAGTATTTTGGTGATTCTATTTGACGGATACCCTATGTTTTGTAAGCTCAGTCTTCTGTACCTGAGTTTATCAATGTATTTGAAAACGTGAATAATTTTAAAGCTTTGTAAAAATGAGTATTGCATGTAACTCGGCTTGGTTTATACAAAATCGACCAGTCTGCCTGGTTTGGTTCTGAAATAAAGGCGACAAACATAAAAAGCTTTTATGGAGCAATGGATTAACACTAGATACCTCAGCACTGATTGACCTGTTCGAACCCTCTGAGTGCACGTTTTCTGATTTTTCTTTAATATTCATAACGTTCAGTCGAATTCCTAACATATTTCCTGCCATATGTCCCCCTCTAGGTTGAATTATGTGATTTTTTTCGTACATAACAGCCGCTAAACAAGCCGGGAACAGAGCCAGGATGTGATGGCATGGCAACGGTTCCACTATGCAAATCTCTTCGCTGTAAACATTTCCGGCCTTCAGTGAGTGTATGTTACCTTTAGGTTGCGTTCAGAGACACCTGTCAGCAACAATCGTCCTTTAACTCGTTGAGAGACAACCAGTGAGGAGAAACAATTTGCGGGACGCTACCGTTGAGAGAGCGGAATTACGCCTCCGACTCTCGACGCAGGCAAGCCGCCGGCTTTTCCTGGGCTGCCTACTGTCTAGCGCGCTGGCTCTGCAGCTCTCCCAACACCTGATATACCTCGAAGCAATGCACGCAATTGTACGCCATCACAATAAATATTTTGCAATTAATTCGGCGGTGTTTCACACTGCACTCTATTAATGACACTTTACATGGCACGTGTAACAGGATGGCTTGATACTTTAGATTTCTGTCCTCGCAGCAACAGCAGCATTTATTTAAGCAGTTCATGTCCGGGTAACAAAAACTTGCTCCACCTTTCATAGCATGACGACGTAGCTTTAACAGCCGCGCTTTGCGGGTCCTCTTGTGAATTCAGTTGCGCTTACGTCCACTTTGGAACTCATGTGATATTTAATTCCTTAATTTGTACGTGGCATGTCTCACTCAGTCATCATTATACAGCCATTTTATGAAGGTCCTCCAACAGAGACGCCTATAAAATTTCGCGTAATCTAAAATGTAAGAACACATCGGCATGCCTTCGAAGTAGAGCGTCTTGCTTATCGCCCAAGTGTCCAGGAAGGTTCGATTCCCATATTTAGAAAATAACATTATAAATAGTTTTAGAGGCTATAGAACATAACTTTTTTCTTTCAAGAAGTAATATGGCATCACTTTGTCCAGGGCTTCAAACTCCCCTTTGGCACTAACCACGCAACTTCGGGAGGTTTGTTAATTAGCTATTAATTCGAAGAGTTTTACAGCCCATCTATTATACGCCCGTTCGGTGCATCGACGTTGCGGTTGATGTACGCGAGCGAAAAGGTCACGAGGTAGGAGAGGTTCACGAGGAAAAAGAATTTCTCAATATGGATGATGCCACTCTGCTTCTCACAAGAAAGGAGCACCTCCGGCGCCGCACACGTGCTCTTGTCCCACCGTGTGCGGTAACCCTCCCCAGCGGTCATTCCCGCGCAGAGAAGGTTGCGCTACGGAGGATCCGGGTCGGGGTCGCCCTGACACCTGCTGTATTACGAGCATGGCCTCAATATCGATATTTATATATCGATAGTGGTAGAAGTCAAACGTGCCTGCCACCTCCCGCTGGGCTCGCTTGTATTGAGCTACTGAGCTTGCAGACGGCTGGATACCTGCTCAAGGGCCTCCTCTTTCTTCTTATTGTTCTTCTTCTTCTTCGACTTTGATAAATGGCACATGCCCACGAAGGGGGATTGGCCAGGATGTCCTGTCTGCAAGTCACAAGATCAGGAGGCAGATATTCACCACTTGTTGTGGATTTTCCCAGCGCTGAAGCCGACGAGAATTCGGCACCTGACGGCAGTGGGCGTTTTGCCGAACAACTCATCTTCGTACATTACTTGGACGCAAGGGCCTTATCATCGCTCTCTCTTGAACTTTATTAGAAAAGCCAACCTTTTTTTTTTTTCATTTAATGCCCCTTTAAAAATTTTTAACATTCCATTATGCCCTGAGGCAATAAACAACGTTATTAAAAAAAACTGAATTTCTCAGAGGGAGAGAAAGAAGAGCCACGAGATCTGCGCCGCTCTCCTGTGGCTCTTCTTTTTCTTGTTCTGAGAAGTACTAGCTGCCTGGTGAAAAAATAAATGCGCTTTTTACCTGAGCATACGTATACGTACAAGCATCTCTAAAATTAAGGAGCAGCAGCACTTAAATATCTGTGCTAAATTTTGCGTAGGGGAGTATCAGAACCGTCCTAAGAAGATTTAGAACAAACTATTCCGTTGAAGCTGTGTCCTCCTGAAAATATTGTTAAGGAAAAGTACACAGCGGTAAACGCTAGTTCACTGTTAGACGCACACCACACACCCCACACAACAGAACGAAGTCAGCTAAGCCTGAGCGTCGTCTTCTTCCCTACTTCACATCAGCATGTCGTCGTCCTCTCGACACTGTCCTCCGTAACAGTATTTGGCTTTTTTTTTAACTCTCTATGTTTAAGAACTTTTTAAAGTTTTCGCTGAAATCTGTGGTATTTTTTTTTTTTTTTTTTTTTTTTGCTGCGGCCGTTTAATTCAGAGAACGTTATCAATGTCCACACTGGAATCAGTCATCAGTCTGCACTGACTGTAGAAACGCGTTTTTCTCTCCTTTTTGGTACGCTTGGCATGTGTATTCCACTTGTGTGTAAAAGTGTGTAAAGTAGCCTGAAATAAAACAGGTGCCTTTCAGTTATTTATAGCCAGCGACAGCTCCTCCCCGGACGACGCTCCGCTGGAAGCCGTGGGAGAGGGGCCCAAGCCCGAGACGAGCGGACCGCGGACAACCTCATACCGGAGGGAAAAGGAATGCGGCCAGAATGAACAGGCAGCCCCATCGATGAGCATGCGTCTTTTTGAGCTCTTCCTGCATTTTAATTAACTGTACGTTCTGGTTCCTTAATTGTTTTGCTATTAAATAAACGAAGTTACTTAAAGCAAGAAAATTGTAAACCAAGTGAATCAGTTTACAACATTGACCGAATTTTAAATCATAGCATTATATACTTCTGTGCTCGAGTTTAGGGCAGGGCATCATCGACAATTCCCAATACTCTTCCCGAAGTCTGACCCCAACATGCCTAAGGAATACCTCGTCGTTGTTGAACACCTTAACGCACTGCACCCGGTTGCCCGAGATGATCTCATCAATGTCATCCACCACCACGTTGTTGTAGTGTTCCAAAAGCTTAGAGCAATCAAACATATGCAGTACGTTGCCACTTTGGTCCAAATAGATGATCCGCATCACCTACTTTCAGCAACGAGACCACACGGCTCTTGAGGCGTAAGGTCATGTCGCGAGGGTGCTGCAAGATCACAGCATCGAAGTGCTCGCATTCGTCATAGATCTGTATCTGGTGCGTAGGCAAACTCGCAATCAGTACAACGTTGGAAAACCTGATGGAAACCTGATGGGAAACCTGATGGGAAACCTGATGGGAAAACCACAGCCTCCCTGCTGGGGCAGAGAATCGGTCAGTCACGCTTGCCGCACTCGCCAAATTGGAACTTGGACCACCTCTTCCGGTCAAATATATGGATGCGGTTGTTGTTGGTATCAGCGACCACAGTGTCAGTCTGCTCAATCACTGCCACACCAAGAAGCTCTGTGAACAGTCCCTCGATGACACCGAACTCGCCAAACTTGCAATGGCAAATCTTTCGCCGCTTGACCCAAGGCTTGTTACAACCAACAGCAGGGCTAGCTAGCACTTAGCCAAGAGTTCAGCCACAGCACTCGGCGGAGGAGGCCTTGGACAATCCTGGGGAGCTCCGAAGTCCTAACCATAGTGAAGGACGTCAGCTCCTCCACTCGATCACTTCGCATAAGGGCTGATATGCGTGAGTCTTATTGAGAACAGACGTAGGCTGTTCGCAGAGTTTAAGCGCTTCAACAGAAGGTTCGATTTAAAAGGCAACATGGGAAGTTGCAGTGGATGGTGGTCACTCTGGTTCTTTTTGTATCTGCTATCAACGAAACCCAGAACAACAACATTGAACCGAGCAATTGGTGGTTATCGCGGAGCATCTCCAAAAGCTCCGCCTTGCTTGATGTAGAGAAAAGTTTGCGTGTCCTACCTGGATTCCTTGATAGTTGCACTAAAACTTAAGGTCCATGCCAGGAAGCCCAGGCGCCGGCTGAAAAAAAGGGAATTCCTGGAACTGGTTCTCTCGTAAAGGCTTCAAAAACATATATGCTCGTAGAAAAGCGAGTCAACATTTGCACAAAGGCACACACCTGGTGGATCCTTTCAATCGTATCTTGAACCTGTTACGTGAGCAAGCCAAGGGATACCACATTACCACTGCAGATATTCTCAGGCTCGCGCATCGACTCCTGCCGCCCACCCTCCAGCATGGAGTGGTAGTGTTAGTGATAGAGAATGACTCACCACTTTCGCTATCTGCAGCTCACGGCTACTGCACTGAAGCCAAGCGATCAAGACCAGTGTGTACGTGTGGGCGCACGACTTGTGCGCGCGCTGCTTCGGTGAAGGCATGTTGTCATGCGGTGGGGCGCCTTCGCTCAATAATTTGTTCAATCCTCACTTCCATTTTAATAGCCGGACGCCCAGCTGAACATCACACCAGCCTTTCCCCGCCTCAAAGATATAATTTAAAAACTGTTTGAAACAACTTTTTCTTGCTTAATTCTACAACACAGACCTCAAATTAACAAAGACCCAGCTGTAGAGCTGTAAAAAACTGCAGCACCATTTGAAACTTAATTTTTCAATGTGGTAGTCCCTCCTTCTCAAGGGTAGACCACGTCTGCAAGCATTGGCGTTATGGACACGAATTATAGTTTGTGTAGTAATTCTATGCGGCTCTAAGAACACAAAGACACCCGCGCCGCCTAAACCGTGGGCAGAACGTATTATTAACTAAAATGCACAAAACTGAGAGTACTAAGCTAGCTTGATACGCAATGAGGTGAATAATTAAACTAGTAACCTTATGACATGTACCACAAATACCAACAACAGCTTTTGCAAGTATGGTGGCCTGATTTATTGTATGATTTTTTGTTTTAGTGCATTTTTAAAGCCAATCAAGCAAGATTCAAAAAACAGTAGCTGTAATTTATTGAAAGAGGGAGCATGGTGGCTTAAGCTTATATGAGCGTAAATCCATTTCTTTGTGACGCTCTGCGAACGTCATAAAACGTGGGATATTCAATACAAACGCTCCAAATAGATTTGATGTTAGTAGCAACGAAAAGACCCAGTATGACGCCGCCATCTGCTGAACCTGATTTTCGTGATCAATCTAATACATAAATGGTTGGTCAAACCGCGACTTCTTCCCTTTATAATGCCACAAAGTAGAAAGATCTATCAGAATACGCCCCTATTTTTATTCTCGTCACTGGCACTAGACTTACCCTTTCATCCTTAGCAAACGCTCTCACAACTGCCGCACTCGATCTCGAGCCCTGCCGGAAACGTCGGCACTCGCCGCCTTACGAATTAACCGCAACCATCCTGCCTCTCATCCGGTTCACTGTCTATTAACCACAATGTTTCCACCTCTCCGCCGCTGAAGCATAGAGCCCGCTTCGCGTGCGGCGTCTCGCATACTCGCGCTGCCCGGCCGATAGAGTGAGCAGCTTATCGCTCTGAATGAACTGTTCTGCCACTCGTATTTCGTCGCATCACCTGTTGTGCTGCTCGATTGGATCGTCATGCCCCTCGTGAACTTGAATGAAGCGAGGCCTGGATCACCTAGCATTGCTTTACTATGGACTACATCCGCGAAGAACTGGCTGGCCGAAATTTTGGCGCGGTCGGATCGAAGGCTTTATAAATTGCCTTCTCATCGACATCGCCAACAACCGCACAACACCGCATCATTCACTTATCCCGGACTCTGCAGAATCTACCCAGTTTCCTGACCTCGCATCGTTTCAAATGAGTCTCGATGCAGTCCAAACCTCAGACTTGCTCACAGGTTCGCTCCAGTAGCTACATCACGTGATTCTGTGCCCTACAGATTCAGTTTAAATGTCTACCCTTGCCTGTCCACATCACTCCCGGCGTACAATTTTGACAGCAGCATATCAGCGCCCCCCTGGATTGAAGGGTTGGAGCGAACGCAAAACGTGGCTTCGTGGGAACCGTCGACATTTTTCGTCGTCACTCTGGAAAAACAACGTGAGCCGCAGCTGACTGGAAATCCGCCATTGGCCGCCAGTGCCCAACATGGGAGAAATTGGATACCTAAACAGTTCAGCGACAACCTTACGTTGCTGAAGTGGCAACTTGTAGCGTGCATACCCAGGGAAAAAGTCTGGTCAATTTCACGCGGGTGAAATTCGGGCAAATCTCTGGTTGCCCAGACGCCCTCACTGACAGCGGCGCATCGAGTACGCCCTTCAATGCATTGCTGACACTTATTGCTAGCACCATTTCTGCGCAACGCCCAGTCACAATCGCAGCATATGGGGTAATCACCCATCACATTAACCCTTCATTAAGCCATTCATCCCTCCGCCTTACGCGCGCAAAGAGCTCAGCTGCCAATGTACCAATGCCCAAGCCGCAAGCAACGCAACGAAGTAAAGAGCGCATAAGGTGCCAGGGTTGGTCAGAAAGAACATACCGACCTCGCCGCATACCAGACCAACAAGAAGCTTGCTACCACGATATATCCGCTAAGCATGGTTCCCCTCCCTATAACGCTGGCCAGAACATGGCAGACGCTCTGTTTTCACTACCGTCTCGCACCCAGGTGTAAATCTACATACACCACTCCAGTGTCTACTATGTCTCCTTCCCCAGCTTTCCACAGCAGCCATTCTGAGCCTTTTGATGGCTCACCGTTTCAAGGTTTCCTTATGGGTTGCATTAGTGCCGAGATTGCACAAATGAAAGCATTTCCTAACAATTGAAAGTCACGCTAATTTCAGTCTACTCCGCTCTTTGCCCTTCCTGCTCTGAATAAGATCTCCCCTAGTTGTTGTTGGAGCAACATCGGCAACTACAGCTGCTGCCGTCTGCTTGAAGGTTTCCGTTAGATCTGTAGTTGATTTGGTCGAAGCAGCTGCCTTAAAAATAATGTAAAACTAATATTCTCTGGGGACCGGTTTCCCTCGACCCATGCACAGTTAATATTTCAACCACCTATGCCTACCGAAATCTGCCGTTGCCTGACCTATTTCCTGAATTCCTCCGCTGGCCTACCACTGTTTGCCTTTCCCTGACTAGACGACATACAGGGACTTAGTCAAGGCAACCGGCCTCTAAAAAACGGTCATTCGATAAACCAGATCACAATGGCTTGCAGAGTACATGGGAAAGGGGCGACACATCGACTCCGGTGCACAACACGCTGGAAAGGATTCGATTCCACCCTACATCGCGCCGCTCACTCTTCTGGCTCCCGAGACAAACTGAGTTGCAGCCCCATCCACAAGTGCAGCCAGAACTCGAATTTCACCGATGCCGGCATCCACAAACGCTGTAGATACTCTCGTGCGCGCGCTCTCCGTTTGCGCACTCTTCTCGCATTGTTTTCGCTGTGAGAAAAGTAAAGTCGCTTTGTGCCTCCGAGTTTTTAGCTCTCATAAAATATGCGTAGCCAGGCCAGATCAATAGCACGGCCTTCCTTTCCTGTGTGTGCGTGTGTGTGTGTAGAGGGGAGAAGGGAGGAAGGGAGAGGGGGTGGTAGCGCCCATTCGAGAAACACTGAACTAAAACGTAAGAGGCAAAAAATAAGGATCTGCAACAATGCAATGGAAAAAAAATCTTTAAATCAGTGTCATCCCCCCGCGTGAAGACCTCATTTAGACGATGACGTCTGTCAGTCGTTGTTGGAACACAGAGTTCAAAGAGCCCGACGTCCAAGCTATCTGTTGTGCGTTCTTAAAAGTCAAGAGAAAGCCCAACGTCATAGTCGTTTGCTTCCGAAATAGTGAGGGCCATCATCTTGAAAGCTCCGAAAAGAAATGCGGCTGCATCATGCAAACAAAATCGTGCTGCGTAAAAGTTGAAAGTGAATAACGAGAAACAGTGGAAATTTACGTTGGTATCAAAAAACAAAAACTTAAAGGCTCAAAAACATAAAATCATATATCTTGCATGCAACCTGGGACGATGCTTATAAAAATCGCACGGGGGATTGACAGTATTTGTGGTGGTGGTGGTGGTGGTGGTGAAAAACTTTATATTTGGGAGCCTTGATTACATGCCAATAATAATGTATCTCGTGTAGTCAGTGTCATAGCTTTCCTTGTCGAAAAACTCGGCGCTGAGTGCCAGGATTCCCATTTTCCACTGTAATCTCCGCAGCATAAAAACACTTCGTTTATCTTACTGTACATTTATCGCAACCTTCTTTTCAGGAAAATTTTATTGCAGTAACATAAACTTGGCAAAAAGAAAGTAATCTTGTATTCCTGGTCACTAGACCTGCACGAGGTGGCGGTGTCCTTCTTTTTATCAACAGCCGCATATGTTTTCAGCACCTGATTCCTACCGAAATTCTGAAACAGCGACGCACTTTTTATTCGTCTCAACACTTGCAAATAGCAGGTGTAGCTTATCTAGACCCCCCTTTCCCCTCTTCTCATGCACAAGTACATTTATATCTGACATTCTGATACTGAAATTATTCTGGCTCCTCGTTAGTGACAAGAGTACAGTACATCAGTACAAACACCGTTATTGACATCAGTACCGAGCTTTCTATGTATCATTACCATAATTATACCGAATGTTTCTGCGCACATAATCAAAATTTCAAGCAATGCGGAGATATAATTAAAACTATTTCCAAGAACATAACTCTCAGCCGCGGCTGACGTAATTTGTCGTTTCGTTATATAATATATATATATATATATATGACGGAAAGAAGCCAACAGTAGGCGAGGCCAAGGAAAGCGTAGGGGATGTTACTTTATGTCCTTTTTTTTTAATGTTTACTTGGATAATCAAAGAAATTAGTCATGTAATCTTGTTTAGGGGAAGATAATTAAACACAACGTAGCAGAAAAAACAATGTGCCGATGGTGGGAACCGAACCCACGACCTCCGAATATCGCGTCCGGTGCTCTTCCAACTGAGGTACTTCGGCTGCTGTCCCCCCTGCTACTTGCTTGGGTATTTATGTTGTCTGTATACGAACCTTGAGATATATATATATATATATATATATATATATATATATATATATATATATATATATATATATATATATATATATATATATATATATATATATATATATATATATGAAGGAAAGAAGCCAACAGTCGGCGAGGCCAAGGAAAGCGTTGGGGATGGTACTTTTATGTCTTTTTTTTTAGTGTTTACTTGGATAATCACAGAAATTAGTAATGTAATCTTGTTTAGGGGAAAGATAATTAGACACAAGGTAGAAGAAAAAACCGACTGTTGGCCGACTGTTGGCTTCTTTCCATCATGTATTATAACGAGCACCCTCATTTCCCCTTGATTGATCTGCTTATAGCTTACGGGGGTCTCGGTTCTGGCAGTCTTGAAGCCATAGGTAGCGTAAGAGGGTTCTAGCACAGCTTTCGCCCTCGCTCTTGATCACGTTCTACGTGACGCTGGCGGTAACAAAGGACGCCCCACGTCCGCTGCTATGGCTGAGGGTGGCGCTGGTGAACACTCTCAAGGTTCGTATATAGACAACATAAATACCTAAGAAAGTAGCAGGGGGGACAGCGGCTGATGTAGCTCAGTTGGAAGAGCACCGGACGCGTTATTCGGAGGTCGTGGGTTCGGTTCCCACCATCGGCACGTTGTTTTTTCTTCTACTTTGTGTCTAATTATCTTTCCCCTAAACAAGATTACATTACTAATTTCTGTGATTATCCAAGTAAACATTAAAAAAAAAAGACATAAAAGTACCATCCCCAACGCTTTCCTTGGCCTCGCCGACTGTTGGCTTCTTTCCTTCATGTATTATAACGAGCACCCTCATTTCCCCTTGATTGATCTGCTTATATATATATATATATATATATATATATATATATATATATATATATATATATATATATATATATATATATATATATATATGCGCGAGCGCGCGCGCGTGTGTGTGTGTGTGTGTGTGTGTGTGTGTGTGTGTGTGTGTGTGTGTGTGTGTGAGAGAGAGAGAGAAATATACAACGCTACATCAATTTTTGAAGCCAAGAAAAAGTCATTTTCGAAAACCCTGAAGCTTGGCGAAATCAGGCGCTCCTTTTCGCGCAAAAGAAGGACTGAACATGTTACGCGCGCAACGCGATTTGGGTTGATACATGTGGCACGGTCAATTACGCAAAGTTGGAACTGCATGCATTCTTTCCTATAGCCACGTAGCAGATCCTTTTCCTTCGCCATTTAGTGCAAGTAAAACGAAAGATCTCGACACGTAACGCTACAGCAAGCAAGTCGAATGGGGCGCCATAGTCGCTCCAACACGTTATCAGCGGACGTGTAACTTCCATCGATTTTGCGTTTCTAAAGTGGTCATGTCGGTCTGCGCAAAAAAAAAATAAACGACTAATTTGCTCGCGCTGCAGGTTTTTAGAAAATAAGTTCTTTGTTTTAATAAGTGATAAGTAATCGCTGTGCCCAATGCTTCGAACTTCCCATTACCACTAACCAAGCAACTTCGTAAGGTTTGTTATAAGCTATTTATTAGTTTTTCAATAAACTATCCCGTACACCTGAGTGCTACTGCAAATATTGTTTGTTTCGAACTGTCTCTACTTTAAAGTTTTTTAAACATGCTTGCTAAAACACTCAGCATATTTTGCAGCAGCCACAGTAAAGGGTAAAGAATTATAAACGCGTATAATAGAATCAGAAATCACCTGCGTTAATCACATTTTAATCAATAGTGATATACACTTAACTGCTTCTGCTTAAGGGATGAGAACTATCCCCCGTTGCCTATCTTCCTGCCGCGTTCAAGTCTTAATGCGGTCTGTCACGAACTCTGCGCCGTACTTGAACACCGTGGCGCAGTGCGTGCGGTATCAACAGCCAGTCCTTCCCCGCTACGTCATTTGGGAATTGTAGGTGCTTGGAGCAGCCGAACGTCCGCAGTACGCTGCCACTCTTGTCGAGCTGACGATCCGCGCACCTTGCACTCGACGAGCACCACACGGTCCTTAGGGTCCACGGCTGCACCGCGAGAGTGTTGCCGGATGCGCAGAGACCTTGCGCATGAACTGCCCGTATGATTGAAAATCTGGATCTGAAGTGTCGGCGAATCCTCAGTCACTACAATGCTGCCTGACAGGCGTACCACAGGCACCCGGTAGGGGTAGTGTCCATCACGTTTTCCGCACTCGCTAAAGTAAAACTTGAACCGTCCCTCCCGGTGAAAGATATGAATGGGGTGCTTGTTGATATCGCTGAGCACAATGTGATTCTGCGCATTCACTGCCACACCAGAACGCTCTGTGAACTCTTCCTCCCTGGCACCGAACTCACCAAACTTGTAGTGGTAGATCATATTTTCTCGTTTTATCTGCGACTTGATTGAATGCAATCTTGCGCCAATGCCAGCTAGGTATTTTGACGAGAGTTGATCCAGAACATTCGGTGGAAGAAGCGCCGTAAAAGTCCTGGGGAGCACCAACGTGCGAGCCATGGTGAAAGACGTTAGCAACTCCACCCGACCCCTTCTCATAAGAGCTGACGTCTGCGAGGGTGGTCAAGAAAGGCCCTAGGCTATTCTGGGAGCACAACCTCTTCGACGGGAAGTTCGACTCAAAATAGCAATTCGGACGTGGTGGTGGATAGCGGCCATTCTTGTGCTGTCTGGACCCACGGTCAACGTCACCCACAGCGCCAACACTGAGCCAAGCAATTGGTGGCTTCAGCGGAGCACCTTCAGAAGCTGCGTCTTGCTTGATGTATTCAAACGTGTTGAGTACTCCTACCTGGACTGTTTTATAGTTGTACACAACCTGCAGGTCAATGCCGGGAAGCCCACACTCCCGCATAAATGAGTGAAATGCCTGGATCTTGTTCTCTAGCAGAGGCTTGATGAGCAAGGCGACGGTGCTCGTAGAAAAGCGAGTCAGCCTTATCACAGAGGCATACTCTTGATGGATCCTTCCGATCGTATCCTGAACCTTTCGCTTGAGGAAGCCGATATGCGCCATATTGGCGCAGCAGATGTTCTCGAGCTCGTGCAACGACTACTGCCGGCGCTCTTCAAACATGAAACGGTAGAAGTAAACTGTGTCGGCCCCTTACTGGTGAAGCGGCTGGTACTGATCTTGCGGAGGGGTGACACCTGCTCAAGGGTTTTGAGTGTGTCCGCTGATCGTGTTGCCTGGCTCTTCCGCCTCCGCGTGCGACGCGCACTTTAGCGCCCCTAGTGCCACGCTCTGGTCACACGGTGCCCGACAAGGATGAAGTTGGCATTATGCTCCGTAGCACTGGAATTGCAATAAAAATTACCAAGGCTTAGCTCGATTAAACCTGGCTATGCAAGTGAAAAATTTGCTATGCTTGATTACTTTGTATTGCTAAGCACGGTTAGACTCACATGAATCTGAACCTATTTTAAAGAGTTGAATCTTTATTAGGCATGGTCGGTCAATGTTGGCTACGATCAATCTCCACTATGGCTTTCTGCGAACGTCACGGAATCGAAACCAATGCACTGGTTTCATTAGACGACTCTTCCAGTACTGTCTGCGATCCTGGCAATGACAAGGATCAAGATAGCCAATGCTCTTAGGGAGCCCACTGTTGATGTTGACGGTGGCCGCTAAAGAAACAGGTCGTTTCTGCCACCCCGGCAAGCCAGTCGCTGTAGCTTCAGGAGTTGGGACGGTGCGAGTACGGATCTGGGGGGAGTAGCAGCGCTGCTGTGACACCATGTGCAAGAGCTATTTGAGAAAAGCTTTCTGATTACAGCATATACATGTGTACAAATGGAAGCCACCATAACTGCACAAATGTATTTTATCAGATGGGCTACACACACATGAAACATTTCATACAGTAAATTGATTCCGAAAATGTGTATGACAGCGATAGCCATGCCGAATCTGGTAATTCCGTAAGAATTCCCGAGCAAGCCAAGAGACTCCATGTTGATACTGTAGACGTGGTCAAGTTCACGCTTCCGCCGCTCCTCCAAAATGAACAAGTTGTGTCCACCACCAGTGTGCCCACCACCACCAGTTCACCAGTTGTGCCTCCGGAATCATCTATCAGATACCTATATATCTTGCGGTCGGGTATACCTCACACAATAGCTCGATGCGCACTGGTACAGGTACCAATTTACCATTGCTTTGTAGAAGCTCTGGACGCGTCCCTTATTTGGAAAAATTTCATTTTCCTCGATAAGGCACGAGACAAGACTTAACGGGAGGTCATCGAAGCCTTCCTGATTGTCAAAAGAGGTAACGCCTGCGTCAGTTCGCCGTCAATATCAATACCAATAACGAGACAGGAGACTGAGTATCTATAAGGGCATGTTCGGATTCCACAGCCGATATGAGTCTGCGCGTTAAGAAAGAAAAACGTGCGGTCGTCACTACGTCGAGCGTTATTTTTGATAGTGTCTTTCTTGTTTTGTTCAGAGGCTTTATAAGCCACCGGTTTCGTGAATAAATTTAGTTGATAGTCTGCGCTTTCTTTGTGCCTGTGTGTTCCTTAAGTCCCGTTTTTCGCGCAGTTTTACTCGTTCGCTTCAAATGAACCAACTAGTCCATGAGAGCGTTTTACTTCTATAAGCGCGTTTGTGCCTATATTTAGGGCCTGAACATTATCGACCATTGTTACGGTGTTAAGAACGCCGTATTCTCGCGGTCTCTTTCGTCGACCTCAATTTGCGAGTACCCGCTCTTCAGGTCCACCGACGAGAAGTACTTAGTGTAACAGAGCCGGTCCAGTGTGTCGTCGATGCGGGGAAGCGGATAGACATCCTTCTTAGTTATGCTATTCAAGCGGCGATAATCAACGCAGAAGCGAAGTGTGCCGTTTTTTTCTTCGCCAAAACGACAGGTGCCGCCCAGAGGCTGTTGGATGGCTGGATCAAGTCATCTCGCAGCATTTCCTCAACTTGATCGCGTGTGGCCTGACGTTCTCGCGGCGATACACGGCAGGGGCTTTGGCGTAGCGGTCGAGCGTTTTCGTCCGTGATGATGGGATGCTTTGCCAATGGAGTTAGCCGCACCTTTGACACTGAAGAAAAACAATCGCTGTAGTTTTCAAGAAGAGTGCGAACCCGATGTTATCTGTCTACAGGGAGCGCTGGGTTGATATCGAAATTGGTCAGCTTGGCTCGGTTGGGTGCATCGTCTTCAAGTTGGCTGGGGAGGGCGAAGACTTCTCGGGTGTCCGCTAGCTCGTTAAGGAAAGCAATCGTCACGCCTTTGTTCCGGTGCCAGTATTCGTCAGTGAAGTTCGTGACGAGCACATGAGCTTGTCCATGACGGAGACGGACGATGCCTCTTGCGATGCCAAGTCCTCTATCCAGTAACAACTGAGTGTTTCCTTCGACAACCCCTTCCGTGATTTCAACTTTTGTAACCAAAGGGACGATGACGCTTGATCGGGGTGGTACGGTCAATTCTCCGGCGAGGACGTTGAGAGCGGCGTGATGCATCGAAATTCTCGTAGCAGGTATGGCTTTGTCGGTCGAGAGCTTGATGAGTTTGAATCGGAGGTCGTTGATCGCTCGATATTCGTTCAGAAAATCCATGCCCAGGAACATGTCACGGGAGCAGTGCTGTAGGACGGCGAAGCTGGTAGGGTAGGTACATTTACGTCCATTTACGTTAACCATTGCGGTGCATCGCCCCGACGGCGTAATAAGGTTACCACCAGCGGTGCAGATTAGCGGGCCGTCCCAAGTTCCTTTTTTTTTCTACTCCTTTTTCCCAATGCAGTAGAAATCTGGAACCAACTGTCAAGCGAAGTTGTGGACCAAACAGATGCAGAGAAATTTGAGATAGGTGTTAGCACGTTCTTGGAGCATTACAGTGCAAATCTGTAATTCTGTTTTATAGATTATATTTTAGCGAAGATAATTGTACTTTTATTACATGTGTTTCCCTCCCTGTAATAACCCTCATCCCCTTCATGGATCACTGCCTTGTCGTGGCGGAGGGGCTTGCGAAACTCGATGAAGTCGTGAGCTCTGCTGTGTAGGGCCACCCAAGATAGACAGGTCACGGCAGAGAGTTCTGACAAAATGTGATTCACAGGAGAAGGTAATGGCAACCCACTCCAGTATTTCCTGCCAAGAAAACCCTATGGTCAGAGTCACAATACCATTAATGATATGGCGCCGGAAGAAGAGCCCCCAGGTTGGAAGTCGTCCCACATGTTACTGGAGATGAACAAAGGGCGATTCCTAGTAGCTCCAGGACGAATGAAGCGGCTGGGCTAAAGCCAAAAGGACGCTCAGTTGTGGATGTGTCGGGAAGCGACCGGAAAGTCCGATGTTGCAAGGAAATGTATCACATAGCAACATGGAATGTAAGATCTATGACGCAAGGTAAACTGGATGTCGTCAAGCGAGAAATGGACAGATTGAGCATTGATATCTTTGGTATCAGCGAGCTCAAGTGGACCGGGATGGGAGAATTTAACTCCGGCGACCATTATGTCTTTTATTGTGGGCACGAATCCAAGAGAAGGAATGGGATCGCTTTCATAGTAAGCAGAAGAATGGTCAAAGCAGTGCTAGGGTACAACCCCAATAACGACCGAATAACTTCACTTCGGATCCAAGGTCACCCTTTCAACATAACAGTTATCCAAATCTATGCGCCGACTACTGCTGAAGAAGCTGACGTTGAGAGATTTTATGCGGACCTACAATGCCTTTTAGACCGCACCCCATCATCAGACGTCGTTTTTCTCATAGGAGACTGGAATGCTGAGGTCGGGAGAGAAGAAATATCCAGAATTATAGACAAGTTCGGTCTTGGCGAGCCAAATGAAGCTGGGCAGAGGCTAGTAGAGTTTTGTCAAGAAAACAACCTGACCATAGCGAATACTCATTTGCAACAGCACAAGAGGCGCCTGTACACATGGACTTCACCGGACGGTCTGTACAGGAATCAGATCGATTATATTCTTTGCCGGCAGAGATGGAGAAGCGCTATACAAGCATTAAAAACAAGGCCTGGGGCCGATTGTGGCACCGATCATCAGCTTCTTGTTGCCAAAATTAAGCTTCGATTGAGGAAAACGCAGAAAACTAGAAGGCCGTTCAGGTATGATCTGGACCAAATTCCAATATAATATGCTGTGGAAGTGAGGAATCGATTTCAAGAATTAGATCTAGAAGACAAAGAGCCCGAAGAGATATGGACTGATGTTCATGATATAATACAAGAAGTTGCTACTAAGGTAGTTCCAAAGCAAAAGAAATGCAAGAAAGCAAACTGGTTATCTGAAGAGGCTTTGCAATTAGCTGAGGAAAGGAGGATGGCAAAAGTTATGGGGGAAAGAAAAAGATACAAGGTTCTCAATGCGGATTTTCAGAAAATAGCAAGGAGAGATAAGAATGCCTTCCTGAACATACAGTGCCAAGCAGTTGAGGAGAACAGCCAATTAAGGAACACAAGAGCTCTGTATAAGACAATCAAAGATATCAAAGGAAGCTTCTGTGCTAAGCTGGGCGTGATAAAGGACAAACGAGGCAATGACCTCACTGAAGCCTCAGAGATAAAGAAGAGGTGGCAGGAATACACAGAAGAACTGTACAAGAAGGACCCGAATGTGCAAACCCAATATAAGACGGTTGTGATTACTGATCTCGAGCCGGGCATCCTGAAGAGTGAAGTTGAATGGGCCTTAGCTAGCCTTGCTAAGAACAAAGCTAGCGGAATTGATGGCATTCCAGCTGAGTTGCTTCAAAACCTCAACCATGACCTGTTAACATTCTGCATACATTATGTCAGAAGATTTGGACAACCCTGCAGTGGCCACAGGATTGGAGGAGGTCAGTTTACATCCCCATTCCAAAGAAAGGCAGTGCCAAAGATTGTTCCAACTACCACACGATCTCGCTTATTTCGCATGCTAGCAAGGTGATGTTGAAAATCCTCCAAGATAGGCTGCAGCAGTATGTGGATCGGGAGCTTCCAGACGTGCAAACTGGGTTTCGCAAGGGCAGAGGAACCAGAGACCAAATTGTTAACCTTCTCTGGATCATGGAACGAGCAAGAGAGCTCCAGAAACCCATCTACTTCTGCTTTATTGGTTATGCAAAAGCGTTTGACGGCGTAGATCACAGCAGATTGTGGCAAACTCTCCAAGAGATGGGAGTTCCAATTCACCTCATCTGTCTCCTCAGGAACCTGTATGAAGGGCAAGAGGCCACAGTCAGAACTGGGCATGGTCTTACTGATTGGTTTCCGATCGAGAAAGGAGTGAGGCAAGGCTGCATACTGTCGCCCTGCCTATTTAACCTATATTCAGAGCGCATCATGAGCAAGGCCGGTCTGGACGAGTCTTCAGCTGGAGTGAAGATTGCTGGAAAACGTATCAACAACCTTAGATATGCGGATGATACCACTTTAATGGCAGAAAGGGAAGTGGAACTCAAGAGACTTCTGATGCGCGTACAAGAAGAGATTAAGAAGTTTGGGCTTAAACTGAATATTAAAAAGACAAAGATCGTGGCGTCTTTCCCTATCAAGTCCTGGGGCATCAATGGACAAGAAGTGGAAGCTGTGACAGATTTTCTGTTCTTGGGCTCCAAGATTACCTCGGAAGGAGACTGCAGCAATGAAATTAGGAGACGCCTGCTTCTGGGAAAGAGAGCAATGGTTAGCCTTGACCGCCTAGTAAAGAGCAGAGACATTAGTCTGTCAACCAAGATCCGTATAACTCGCGCTATGGTCTTTCCAGTTGTGAGGTATGGATGCGAGAGTTGGACTGTGGAAAAGGCTGACCGCCGAAGAATTGACGCGTTTGAATTGTGGTGCTGGCGAAGACTCTTGAGAGTTTTTTGGACGGCCAGAAGATCAAATCAGCCGATATTGTCGCCCATAAACCCTGACTGCTCATTGGAGGGTCAAATTCTAAAGTTAAAGCTCAGCTACTTTGGTCATCTGATGAGAAGAGAGGAGTCGCTGGAGAAAGATTTGATGTTGGGAAAGGTTGAGGGTCGCCGGAGAAGGGGTAGGCAGCGAACGCGATGGTTAGATGGCATCCTCGAGGCACTGCAGATGAAGTTATGTGATGTTAGGAAGATAGTAAGAGACCGGAAAGCATGGCGTGACATGGTCCATAGGGTCACGAAGAGTCGGACACGACTGAACGACTGAACTGAACTGATTGACCCTCATATAGAGGGTTAACAGTATGAATAAATAAATAAAAAAACAGTTGTCTTCACTTTCTTGAGGTGGGCGGCGAAATCTCCGCTGATAACAGAGTAGTCGGCTCCGGTGTCCACTAGGGCGGTAACCGTGCGTTCGTAGACAGCAACCTCGAGGTCGCTTGTTCGCATCCTAGTATTGCACGTTGGTCTCGGTGTTCGATCTCTGCTTCGTCTCGTACTGAGGTCGCGGCTGGGGCGCATCTCGTCACGTCGCTGGGCGGCGATGTCAACTTGAAGTGTGGTCGTGATCCCTTCGACGTTGTCGTCTTGTGGATCGGCGATTTAATGGCTGCGTCGTCGTGACTCGTCGTCGGCGACGGAGGATCTTCGTGTTTTCGCCATGAAGCAACCTCACCTCCAAAGGTTGTTCTATTTAGTTTCCCCTGCGCGGGCTTGGGGACCTTCCGCGCACTCTGTCATCGTAGATGTGGCCTGGCGATGCAAAGCGGGCCCTGTACGGTGAGGGTGAGCGTGACAGACTAATTGACGACGCGTGCCCTCCCCTCCGCAGGACGTCGTTGATTTCTTGTGGTCGCTCGCCAGGACGGGGTCGTGGGGCGTCGATGGCGAAACCGCGTAGGCCGATGCGTCTGTAAGGGCGGTGGCGTAGGATGTGGCCAGCCTCACCGCTGTGGAAGCATAACGGCCGGTTCACAGTCCTCAAGGCGTCACACTTCCTGGGGCTTGGAAGTCGTTGTTAGGCTTGACGGGCGGGGGCCAGGGGGCGGCTTTCGGGAACAGGACGGTAGAAACGAGTACCAGGAAGGTTACGTCGGGGTGCAGGACGATTTAATGCAGCAGCATAGTTCATGGCTGCTGCTTCTTGCACTGGAGCAGTCGGATCCGTCACTTGAGGGACACCTAGCGTCTGCTTAACTTCTTCACTGGCGACGTCCTCGAGCGTCGCTACCTGGGGTTGTGATGGCGGCAGCAACCGGCGGAGTTCTTCTCGCACGATCTCCCGGATGAGGTCCCGAAGGCTCCCTCCACTCGCAGATGCGCTGCTGCAGGGGCTTGCGTAGACCGGCTGGAGTGGTCGTTCGTAGTGGCGCATCCGGGTGTCCATCGTCCTCTCGATGGTGGACGCTTCACTTTCAAATTCCGCCACGGTTTTGGCGGATTTCTAACCAGCCCTTCAAAAAGAGACTCGTAACGCCTCGTATTAAAATTTTCACTTTCTCGCACTCCGTCATGTTAGTGTCGGAGCGGCGAAAGAGGCGCTTCATTTCCTCGGCGTATCTTCCTATAAATCAATCATCATTTCCTCTACGTAGACCAGGAAGGGGTCGTTTGGGAATGAAGTCTTGATTGGAGAAGGGCCTAAGCTCTTTCTTTTCGAACAGCACATGCAAAGGCCATCCAAAACTCTGCTTTGAATGTCTCTCAATCCTTTAAAGAAGTCTCGTGATTTTCGAACCAAACTCGGGCATGTCCTTGAAGAACAAAGTAGACTTGCCTGAATTTCGCAGCGTCGTTCCAGCCGTTGAATTCTGCCACATGGTCAAGTGAGTGAGTGAGTGAGTGAACTTTATTAACTGCTTGGGGATCTTTTTCTTCGCCTCTTCAACCGAGGCTGACGATGGTCAAAAGGGTCCATCTAGTCTTCCCCATCTCCACTGGGAAGTTCTTGGAAGATGGGGGCCTCCCGGGGTTCCACGAAGACGACTGGTGCTGTTGATTGGACCATTTCCAAAGTTGGTGCCTTCCGGAGTCTAACGGGGTCAGGCAGCAGACCGTGTTCGGGTTGTAGGCCTTGGAGTCGGCGGCAGACTCGGTAACCTATAGGCTGGTCCCCTATAAGCTGGTCCCCCTTTCAGAAGCTCTGCTTTGCTTGATGCAGCGAAACGTGTTGGTTACTCCTAGTTGGATTGCTTGATAACTATACACAAACTTCATGTGCGAGCCATGAAGCCCCCTCTCAAGCCGAAATTAGAGGAATCGCGGGCCTTGTTCTCTGGCAGAGGCTTGAAATCCCGAAATCCCAGGCCTCAGTGCTCGCAGAAAAGCGTGTCAGCCTTTCTGCGGAAGCACGCACCTAGTCGATCCTTTAGATCGCATGTTGAGCCTTTTTCCTGAGCGAGCCGAAAGGCATAATCGTGGCACTGTAAATGTTCTCGAGTTCGCGCAGCTTCTCGTTCCGCCGCTACTCCAGTACGAAGCGGTAGAAGTAATATGTGTCCGCACTTCCCCCTGGGCTCCCTGGTACTGATCTTGGATGCGGCTTTTTACCTGTTCAAGGGTCTTGAATGCTACCCGGAGATAGTGTGTCATGTGACATTAAACCACGTGCGACACGTCCTTGTAACATCCCTCGAACCACACTTTGGTTGCAAGCCAAAGCACAGCATCATATTAGGAAGAGGTAGGCTCTAAGGGCTACAGCGCGAGGAGCGTAATATGCGCTATGGCTTTTCCTTTTTTTTTTATTTACTTCACATTTCCGTTTCTTTTCTTATACCTCTCATATAATTTTCTTTTTAGACATCCAAGTAAAGTATGTATCTAAACTTTCTGGTCTCCGGTTCTTGGCCGATCACCCTGTGTAACTATGTGTTATATGATTTTTGGTAAACAATAAAAACAACAACAAACCAGCTTTGCTGTTCTTCAACCTCAAATCTGTCGGGCTCGTTTTGTTTTGCTTTAGATCCGAAACCATCCACGTGCCGAGGGCGCCGCCTTACTCAGTGGCTCCAAATCGCGCATTGCCTTGGGGTGGTCGAGCAAGGCGCCGTCTTTGAGACTGGCAGGACGCACGATCGACAGAGGTAGCCTAGTGCCTCCGATTTATTGATGGCGCAGATAGGCGACTGGATTGTCCTAGGACGCCTGCAACCCATCACGCGGGTGAACACCCGGTAGCCCTCGAAGCAATCCGCGACCTTCTGCGCCATCAGAGAGTTGGGGCACAGCAAGTTGGCATAGTCGAAGCAGCGGACGACTACTCGACTCTTTGCCCTTGCAACCGGTGCGCCCGATTCTGGCACTTTCGAGGACGTCAGTGTTTATGATGTTGTACACTAAGTAGTCTGATGAAGGCCTCCGGTAGCAAGGGTATGCCCTGGCTACACCTGAGCCAAATAATCTTGTTTCCTGTGCACTCCTTTCCCTGACGCGGTTGACAAAATCTGCGCGAGCAGTTTAACACGTTAGGAACTGTGAAGGTGTCATGGCAGAGGCAGTACTTGAGGTTTAGCTGGGACAGAGCTGCACTGCCAGGAGAGCCGTCATCAGTTCAGGGGCTGCCTCCGCTGCTGGCATCCCCACCAGAGAGCTGGGTGCCGTGAATACCTTGGGCAGTGAAGTGGGCAAGCCCAGTTGATACACCGCTGTAGTCCCAGACCCATTGAGTTGATTGTGTGCTGCTGCCCAGGGACGGCTGAACCAACGTCCCATGCGCAGACGAAGCCTCGTCTTATGTTCCCACTGTTTATGTTTATGGTGGCTGGTGAAGTAACAGGTTATTGCTGTCGCCCCGGCATGCCAGTAGAGGTGGGCCTGGAAAAACCGAAAAATATTAGGGAAGAAACGGTTATTTCACGTTTTTTTAGAGGTATGGTAAACTGGAAAGAAACCATAGCATATGGTCCCCTCAAAAAAAAAACTTAAAAAATCGTGCTGTTTAAAGAAATTGAAAAATGGCTGCTCTTTTAACAGGCAGCAAAGCTGAAAAGGTTGCCGAAACCTGCTTTTTCTTTCTGCGAATTCGTATTTGTTGCACAAGTTAGGTTTGGTTAGGTTTGGTTTTGGGTTTAACGTCCCAAAGCGACTCAGGCTATGACAGACGCCGTAGTGGAGGACTCGTTGAGAATATTCGTGGTAAATGCTGAACCTAGTGAAACAGAATAGATGCTTGTTGGGCTGCTTGGCTTGTGATATCTTATGTAGCAGCGCGGACAGTGCATGGCCTTTTCTCTATGTTTGTCGTCGTCCCTTTCGTACAGAGTTCTCGATGCTACACATGCTACTGAAACATCCGTATGCCAAAATGCTGTATTTTTGCTTTTTCCCTCTTTACTGAAATCACGACCACACTTCAAGTTGACATCGCCGCCCAGCGACGTGACGAGATGCGCCCCAGCCGCGACCTCAGTACGAGACGAAGCAGAGATCGAACACCGAGGCCAACGTGCAATACTAGGATGCGAACAAGCGACCTCGAGGTTGCTGTCTACGAACGCACGGTTACCGTCCTAGTGGACACCGGAGCCGACTACTCTGTTATCAGCGAAGATTTCGCCGCCCACCTCAAGAAAGTGAAGACAACTGTTTTTTTTTATTTATTTATTCATACTGTTAACCCTCTATATGAGGGTCAATCAGTTCAGTTCAGTCGTTCAGTCGTGTCCGACTCTTCGTGACCCTATGGACCATGTCACGCCACGCTTTCTGGTCTCTCACTATCTTCCTAACATCACATAACTTCATCTGCAGTGCCTCGAGGATGCCATCTAACCATCGCGTTCGCTGCCTACCCCTTCTCCGGCGACCCTCAACCTTTCCCAACATCAAATCTTTCTCCAGCGGCTCCTCTCTTCTCATCAGATGACCAAAGTAGCTGAGCTTTAACTGTTCATTCTTTCATTTTGCATATTAAAATGCGGCTGATCATAACAACGTTTTGTTTTTAAGTTATCGACTGTACACTTGACCTGCGAGTCTTGTATAGCACAATGCTACTTATATACGGGAAATGAAAATTGATTTCTAAAGACAACGAGTGGTTGATATTCAAATTTAACATTTTGCAGCAATAACTGTATTTTCTTTCTTTATAAAGGGACTTAAGATCGCTAACTACAACGTATTGGTATTACAATCAACACTCGAGGTTGTCAGCCTCAATTACAAATGTGCCCATTTCGTAAGACATACCTTTCACTGCTGAACAATGATTACCTTCCCATCCTTCACGGGAATCATTTTAGAAAGAGATGTGCGTTACACAAATATCTAAAACCTACGCTCCATTTTTGATAATTGTAAATGCCTTTAGGTTAAAGATATTTCATTGAGAATTAGTTAAGAAGCCACAAATTAATATTTATTGCATTCAAATTGAACAGAAGGTAATGGGGGCAATTAAAAAGAAATAAAGTAATGTTAGCCAGCCTGCACCGCCTAATCACTATAGACAAGCGTTAAACAATATATATGATAAAAGGGTGACAAAAAGAAAGTTTTGCAATATAGAATGAACTGGAAGAAAAAGGAACAAAACTTAACATGACCCGATATGAACAATATAGGAGGAGGCGAACAATGGAACATCGCCAGCACTACTTGCCTCGCCACTGATCTAATATAACATCGGATGGCCGTTAAACTGTCTCAGAAATTTTACAGAAAAAAAAAATACGACTGACAGACCCATGTAGAGACTAGAACAACGAAGAAGACGCAAGAAAAAAGAAAGTCGCCCCTTTTTGTCACATGGCTTATGAATAAAGCGATGAATTACGCAAGATATCACAAAGAAAATAAAAAGCGGTTTGCACTGAAAGAATAGAATAAGCTCAAAATGCTAAAACATGTTCAGTATTTATTTCCGCATAATTGATTTATTTAACTCCACATTGAGAACACAAGCGGAAGATACAGGAATGTTACGTTTTGGTCACGTTTTCTATGTGAGAAACTGAGTTAAACTTCAAACAGTATCAAAGAACTCACACAAATGTAAGAACCACATTTGAACGTAAATATAAAATGGCTAGAATGAACCAGGGAGAAGAAAACCTAATAATGTGGGCAGTTTATTCCCACATGATTTATTGCAAAAAAAAAAGGGAGTGTAGACTGAGCTGCACATAATATTTTTGCCAGAAATACAATTCACAATTGAAAATAGTGTGAACCGAAAGAGAAACGTACTAAAGGAAAGCAGCAACAAGGCTAGAACTTGCACGTGCACTACTACTCCGAATGGCTGCTGCTGCCACTTCAAGCAGTGCACTGGTGAGATTAAAGAGCACTCATTGCGGACACCCCGATTTGCAAACATTGTTACCAGACAAGCAAAAGTTAACTGTTTGAACAATTAAAAGGGTCATTTACGCCTTTTTATAGCCGTAAAGTGGCGCAATATATGCACGAGCAGGGAGAAGCTATAAAAAAATTCTGTTTGCTGTTTGAATATAATTATACATATTGATTAATACAAATAGCTAATATTTCTCAAAATTTTTCCAATGTTTCTAGAAAAAATTCCTTTTTTTTTTCTTTCTGGTCTTCAATATTTCCGGAAATTTTACATCCCTACACGCCAGTCGCTATTGCATCAGTAGACGGGCAAAACGGTGTGCGTAGAGATCTGAGAGTAGTAGCAGCTCTGCTGCGACGCCAAGCTCAGGAGTGATATGAGAAACGCTTTCTGCACACTACCCATACATGTGTGCAAAGAAAACCCCAATAATTGCGCCAATGTATTTTATCAGATGAGCTACACACTCACCAAACATTTAATAGAGTACATTGATTGGGAAAATTTGCATGAAAGTAATAGCCATACTGAATTTCCGAATTCCATAAGCACTAGCTCGAATGTAAAGGCCTAATCGTCTACACGGAAGAATTCGCTTTGCGGCTGTGACCATGTCACGTGTGCTTATATTACTGATGGCATGTTCGCAGGTTTAAAAGAAGGGATTAACATGATGTTGATGAAACATTTTTATTAAATTCAAATTTGGTAGTTGGCCGCCCTATTCAGCGAGTCCGTTGGATTTTGCCCGGCTCTTGCCCCTAAAGTCAGCTGGTGCTAAACGTTCGGGTCCGAGCCAAGTAGTATTTTCTCCAAACGCTCAATCGTCGGGTCTTCTATCATTTCTGCAGCGGTGTTGTACTGATAGGCATATACCATGGGGTATAGGTGCGCCTTGTGGCCCATAGACGTGTGGGTAGACTGCGTGAAGTATTTTTCGACTTGAGTACATGTTTGTTTGAACTATTCTCTGTATTATTTCTTGGGATTCACTGGGAATCACACTTCATTGATCCTAAAAACAGCAACAGACACATACTATTCAGGACAGCTTTAGCACTACAGCAATAAAACAGTGCAACTATTTAAAATATCAAACAGTTTACTACTATCTTTTTTAATAATAAACGAAACGACACTACCGAGTATGAAAGACTTTAGAAAAGGTTACTGGAATGGCTGAAACAAAAACCGCTCCTGGTCACCTGTCAATAGATATTACCAAACAGATTATTTATTCTTTCGTAATCCACAATCAGAACAGCATTAACGTACTTCGTTAGCACCAGCGACATGTAAGTTCTCGAGCAGCTAACTCTGATTTATTCGTCTCTTTTTCAAAGCGGCAATCACGGAGTAAATATTACAAACGAGGAATAATCTTATTCCAAACATGGAGGGGACGAATAGAGGTAAAGGGCCATGTTTTACACAGGCTAATAAAATCAAAGACAACATTAATTTGCTTATTGTGTTCAGTCATTTGTTGTCTGTGTACCCTAATATTTGAATAACTCAAACGCTGTCCTAGTATTTCAACTGGTCACGTTACCAGCCCTTCTATCTACAGGAATTGCAGGCCGATATCCTCCGTAGTGTCAAATTGCACTTTTCAAAAAATTCCTTTCTGCTCACATAAAAAAACTTTTTGCGGTTATAAAATACCTTGGCCTCAGCACTGCAGAATTATTTTTTTTATAAAGGTACCCCTCCACGGCGCCATTCACTATTCCAAATCTTCTACTCTCGGGCCTACCTATAATCACAACACTGGAATCAGCGTATTTGGGGCTGCAGAAGGTACTTTCGGCAGTGTTTCACACTGCACTCGGTTAGTAATGCTCTACATGACATGCTCAAATAGGATTGTTAATACTTTAAATGTAATCGGCCCTCACGCAGCAGCAAGTTGTCTTTAGGCAGGTAATGTCCGCATATCAAAACCTGGCTCCAAGTAGCTTTAATTGCTTCTGCCGTTAGTGGCAGCAGTACTGACCCCGTAGTAAGACTGCCCTTAATTATACCGGTTGTTCAGCGAACACTTTAAAATATTCCTAAGAAAAGGGAGCTTGAAATAGGAATAATATTCAGAAACAAGCTCTTTCGCCCCGGCTGAGGCGTAATTTATTTTAACAACACTTTTAATTACATACGTAATTAGACAAAAACCGCAAGTTTTATTTTCGGTAATTTTAACATTTCAGTGGTCAGTGCCCAAAAGGAGTCCGAAGCCGCGAAAAAGACAATGCCAAATCATTTTTTGAAGCGAAGAAAAACTGATTTTCTAAACTTCTGCAGCGTAGTAAAATATGAATATCTTTTGCGCACAAAACTGAAACTGGGCGTTTAAAGCGCGCAGGAAGCTCACAGAGACGCAATGTGGAAAGGACAATTACACCCATTAGAACTGCATGCACTAAACTGTAAATCTACCTTACACCTCTTTTGCTTCGTCCCCTTTCGCTAGGAAATTGAACGGACAGAAAGCGTTTCACACTGCATAATAGCAAATAATTCGAATCTCGCCACCATCGCTGCAACATGTCATAAGAGAAAATATCGTTTGCACCGAACTTCCTGCGCTTGTAATGTGCTCTGTTTCGGTATTGTGCGAAAACAGTATCGCTACAAGGCTTTAAAAATCAAATTTTTTTTTTTATTTCAAAAACTGATATGCATAGCCTTGGCCAGGGCTAAAAACTTCCCATAGGTACTAATCACGCAGCTTCGTAAGGTTTGTTACCTGGCGATAGATTCGAAAAGTTTTTGCAGTAAACTATTTCGTTCCGTAGCTGAGTGTTCCTGAAAATACTTTCTGTTTCAAACTTCCTATTACAATGTTTAAAAGTGTTCGATGAAGACATCGGTATATTTTTGCTCCAGCCGTCCAATTTAAAGAACGTTATCAATATGCACTCCGCAATCACTCATCGGTTTGCGTTAATCACATTTTAATAGTCATATGGGCATCTGCGCTCATGTTTAAGGCCTGAGTATTATCGACCACTGTTCGTATTCTTGCCGCGCTGAAGTCTGAGTTCAATCTATTTGAGGAACACCCCATCGTAGAACACCTTGACGCAGTGGCCCGTTTGTTCGAGTGGAAAATCCCCTGCCGGTCATTCACCCCACCGCCGTTTGGGAATCTGAAGTGCTTGGAGCAGTCAAACTTCTGCAGTACCTTGCCGCTTTGGTCGAAGATGATAACCCGCCTCAATTTGCACTCGAAGACCGCCACGTCGCCCTGGGGTCTATGGCCATGCGGCGAAGGTGCTGAAGGATTGCTGCACAGAACTTAACGCACAATCTGCCCGTCCGATAGTAAATCTAGATCCGGTGCTCCGGCGAACACTCAGTCACCACATAGTCGTCATAGTCGGGGTAATGAAATTCTTAGAATTACCCCGACTATGACGAGCCACAAAGCAAAAAGACAGGCGTTAAGGTTGTGTAGAGAGATGGGTTTGGAAAACTTGGGCAAGAAGATTGGGGACAGCAAGGAAACGGCACTCAGCGTTTTCTTCACCGCGAAAACGCATAAAGATGATGTACCGCTGAGGACAATTGTAACAAAAAGGGGGTCATGGCAAGGCGTTCTTTCTAGGTTCTTAGCGAAATTATGTCTCCTGAAAGTTAAGGACGCTTTTTTGATTTCTAATTCTAATGAGCTAGTAAATTACCTTAAGACTCACAAATAATCTTTGAAGGTCAATTTTGCTTTTTCCATAGACATAAAAGACCTTTCTTATTCTATACCACAAGGGGATATCGTGACTTCTTTGCGCGACTGCATTGAAAATGGCACTCCACTTGCATTCCAGAGTGATATTGGGATGTCAATCGATAGCTTTTTAAACCTTGTATCGTTTTATCTTTCATCGACTGTTGTTAAGCATGAAGGTGAAGATATGTTCAGCAGGACGGCATATGCATTGGTTCCTGCATCGCCTCAGCACTTAGTGATATATTTTTAGCCTATTGTAACCAATGTATTATTGCGCGGACACTGACCAAAAAAAACGCATTTTTAGATATATTGACGACTACCTTGTGGTAATGAATCTTGAAATGTTTGACAATAGGGAAGATATGGCAGGAAATGTGCTTGATGTGTTCGACTCCAGTAGCCAGGGTTTAACCTTCACAACGGAAATGCCAAGTGACGATAGGTTACAGTTCCTTCACATATGCATAAGATTTGAAAGGGCACGTGTTTGCTGGTTGTATCAGCCGAGAAGAAAAAAAGAAATTCTCAACTACCAGTCAGCGCATTCTAAGCTGATTAAGAGAGGTATCGCCATGAATGCCATCCGCGCTGCTCTCATCAAGTCTTGTCAACATTGCATCCCTGAAAGCGTGGCGTGGCAAAACCTTCGCCTAAAGATTGCTGGGTTTCCTGATGAAATCATTACATCTGTGGCTGAAAAGCTACTAAAAGAAGTGAGAATTTGACGGCGACAAAACTGTGAAGATCCCCATCGGCGAACTCGACTTGTGGCTATGCCCTATGTGCACAATGTGTCGCACCGTTTAAAAAAGTTGGCAAAAAAATGCGGCGTCGATCTTGTATTGACTTCCCCAAGAAAGCTTGTGCGGCTGTGCCCTCTTGTGAACGGTGCGGCAAGACAGCCGATTTGTGCTGAAAAGTACCAAACGCAGTTCGTCCCGTGCAAAGTCGATGTCGTGTACGAAATCCTACTCACTTGTGCAAGGTATATATTGGACAGTCAGGTCGATGCTTAAATGAAAGGCTGAGAGAGCATCGTTTAGCTGCGGGATCTATATCAGCTGAGGTGAATCTCGCTGATCACTGCAAGCGGTGCCTCACCAAAAAACACCCCGGCGACCCAAACCCCGTACCCTGCACACCGATACTTCAAAACCCGCGCGTACTGGCAACAAATAAGGCTCAATCAGAAAAGGAAATTGTCGAAGCCCTGTGTGAAAATAAGGAAGGCCAAAACTGTGTCAGCACTCCATCTGTGTATATATCTGATTGGGTGCTATCGTACCTTAAGCGTGGCACCCTCACTACGCATGTGTGATGTTCATTTTGAAATCGTATATATGGCATGTTGCTTCAATAAACGACAGTTGAAGACTAGCGTCCGTCCTGTTCTTATGTGTTCCTCCTTCGTCTAATGTCCCTTGTGTGTTAAAGAAGTGCTAGAAAATATGATTTCAAATGCTTTGCAACTCGCCCAAGTTTCCGCCTTATTACGCAGCTTTTCGTTCCGCCGCTCCTCCAGAATGAAGCGGTAGAAGTGAAATGTGTCTCCCGCCTCCTCCTCCTCCTGGGCTCGCGGGTACTGAGCTTGCAGAAGGCTTGATACCGGCTCAATTGTCTTGACTGTTGCTCGGAGATTGTGTCACCTGCCCCTTCCGCCTCGCACTACGTGCGACACGCCCTTGTAGCGCCCCTCGCGCCGCGCTCTGGTCGCAAGCCATGGAACGGCGCTGAAGAAGGAAGAAGCTGATACTAGGAGCCGCAGTGCATGGAGCGAAATAAAAACTTTGCCGACGATTATGTTATTTCCTAATGCAAAAATTGAGCGCAGCTCATCAGCTGTTCCAGCTTTTTGATGATTGAGGCAAAGAATTCGAGCAAGACATGTATGTACAATTACAGATGGCACTGTGGTATCGATATGTAAGTGAAATGCTATATGAGAATGATACATGTAAAAAAGAGGAAAATACACACTACAGGATACGTAGAATAAATATACTCGATAAATGCAATTGTTTCATGTAAACTATGTAGTCTTTAGCACAAGATTAGAAGCATGATGTAAGGGTATTTCGAATTTTCACCCAAACGTATTGACGGTTCTCTAATGTGCAGTTTAAACATATGTACATTAATAACAAGCAAAACAGACACATCAAATAGTACAACGTAATCAAAACTTTATAGAGAAATGCATAATATATGCTCTGTTCGTCAGTGTGCACCTAAAAGAGCAGAAGTAACAAAAGTACAAATATCCCACAGCGCAACAAAATACCGCCGCAATTTTTTTTTATTCTAAATTTGCAGTGTCTATATAGTTGTTGAGTATGTGAGGAAGGTTATGGTTCAGTGTTTGAAGTTTATAATTAGTTCTAAAATTGGAGGCAGACCAAGTATTGGCACTGCTTGTATTAGCACAAGTATGTTTACTTATTAACGACGCTGTTTCACTAATAAAAGCCTTGTAACAGCAGTTAGAGAAAGAAGACACGTAGCGTGCGGAAGCCACACATGTGACCAATTTGATATATTTGAAACAAAGCCATTGTTGAGGGTAAATGATGTACATTGGCGATGTAGCGTAGGGTTTTCTTCTGGAGGCGGAGAATCTTCGCGATGTTTGTTTTGGTAGTGGTTGCCCGAATTAAGCTACAATAATGAATGTGAGAGTTAAAAAGTACATAATACATTTGACGCTTAACCTTTACAACAGCGTTCGTTCTTGCAGTGAGCTTTTTACAGATGTTATTTACTTGTGCATTCCAGTTCAAATTAGCCGAGAGAACTACTCCCAGAATTTCGTGCTCATGCACAAATTCAAATTCACCACCACAGTAATTATTAGTATTTTGAATTTTAAATGGTTTATTCCTTGCTCCGAAGGTAATTACTTTTATTTTTGCTGCATTATATTGATCTTATTGCGCTGTGACAAGAGCAAGAGCTTTTCAAGCATGTCATTACATTTTATTACTAATTTGGGTACACTTGAACAAGAAAGTAATACAGCGCTGTCATCTGCGTAAATAATGAACTTCGCTATTTGGTCTAGTTTATGATTTCATTTATGTACAAGTTATTAATAAAGGCCCCAAAATACTGCCTTACGATTCACAATGTGTAACGGCTAAAAAATGTGGCTCTTCTCTACCGACGCATACGCACTGAACTCTACCACAGATATACGATCGATACAGTTCCAGTGGGATGCCGCAAATTCCACAAAGTGAAACTTTATACAGTAATTTGTGTGTGTGTGTGATTGAGACAATAAAACGCCTTCGTGAAGTCAATAAATATAGCTAAGGTGTAATGATTATTTTCTATATTTTGCAGCTTATTTTCTTCGAAAGCCTTTATAAGTTCGAAGACATATTTAAGAATATTTTCACGAAGACAGGGGTTTACGGGAAACGGTAACAGGGCAGAGACACACAGTCAAGAGTCAACAGTCCTAACTAGAAGAAGCGCACGAGAGTCTTCAACTTCTTCGTCTCTCAGGCGCTACCTCAAACCCCCAGGTGGCATTATTCCCCCTCTTGAGAAAAAAAAAACGCAAGCTCACAGAAAGAACTGATCCGGATGGTAAGTACGGTTTTCAGCTGGTGAAATGCGGCTTCATGCGAAGTATACTACATGCACTACGTTTGGTACAGTTCCGTCTGGAATAACCTCGTATGTAACATCTGATAGGCGACGCAACACTCTATAGGGTCCAAAGTAACGATTGAGAAGTTTTGCTGACAGGCATGGGCGCCGGACAGGTGTCCACACCCAGACTTTGTCACCAGGCTGTAACACGACATAGCGATGGCGGTCGTTATATTGGCGTACATCTGTTGCTTGCTGTTTTGTAATCTGATTACGGGCGAGTTGGCGAGCTTCCTCGCCGCAGTTGGCAAATTCTTCTGCGTCAGCGGTAAACAGCTGGTCGTCAGCCGCACACGGCAGCATAGCATTGAGCATGGTCTGTACATCGCGTCCGTATGCTAGGCGAAACGGAGTGAATCGAGTTGTTTCTTGGACAGCCGTGTTATATGCAAATGTGACATAAGGCAATATCTCGTCCCATGTTTTATGCCGCACATCTACGTACATGGCGACCATGTCCACTATTGTTTTGTTTAGTCGCTCGGTAAGGTCATTAGACTGGTGATGGTAGGCAGTAGTCTTTTGGTGATGTGTCTGGCTTAGTTGGAAAACTTCTTCAGGAAGACGCGCTGTAAATCCTTTGCCACGATCAGTGATGACGTATGAAGGGGCGCCATGGCGGAGGAAAATCTGCGTCATGAAAAATTGTGCCACTTCAGAGGATGTTGCACGTGGTACCACCATAGTTTCCGCGTAACGTGTCAGATAATCTGTAGCCCCAATAACCCACTTATTGCCAGCTGACGATAGAGGAAAAGGGCCGAGAAAGTCCATACCAATTTTGTCGAATGGTACTAGCGGTGGGGGAATAGGCTGCAGGAAACCCACTGGCTTCAATGGCGGTGTCTTGCGTCACTGGCACTCGCGGCAACCTCTAACATATCGATGAACGGTGGCGGTAAGTTTGAGCCAGTGGTAGGCCTGGCGCACTCTGGTAAGAGTGCGTGCAAAGCCCAAGTGTCCAGCGGTGGGTTCTTCATGGCAAGCATGAAGGATTTCATCGCGGAGATCTGCAGGGATGACTAAAAGATAGGCTCGGTCACTGTTGCCGGCGCTTTCCTTGCAGAGAATTCCGTAGCGCGTTCAGAAGGATGACAAGTTCTTAGCAAGCAGTCGAGATACTGTAGAATTGAAACCCTCCAGAAAGATCGATCACAGTTCTGAGGTCTGGATCAGCCCGTTGCCGGGCCTTTAAATCAGAGGAACTGATAATGCCAAGAAAATGGGCGTCTTTATCCGTACTGTCATGGGCCAACTCCACGGGTGATCGAGACAGTGTGTCAGCATCTTCATGCTTACGTCCAGATTTATAAACAATAGAGTAATCAAATTCCTGCATACGAAGGCTCCACCCTGCAAGACGTCCTGATAGATCTCAAAGACTAGCCAGCCAAACAATGCATGATGGTCTGTCACAACTTTAAATTTACGGCCGTAGAGGTAAGGTCGAAATTTCATTGTTGCCCAAACGACGGCGAGACACTCCTTTTCAGAAGTTGAATAGTTTGATTCTGCCCGAGAAAGGGTGCGGCTAGCATAAGCGATCACTTTTTCCTCTCCTTGCTGGTGCTGGACCAGAACAGCACCTAGACCGACGTTGCTGGCGTCGGTGTGAATTTCGTAGGCGGCGTCCTCATCGAAGTGTGCAAGAACGGGAGGGTTGTGCAGCTCGGTGAATGCCTTCTGCTGCTCGGAAGACCAGACATACGGGACGTCATCACGTGTCAGACGCGTCAAAGGTTCCGCAATCTTGGCAAAATCAGCAATGAAACAGCGATAATACGCGCACAGGCCCAAGAAACGTCGGACCACTTTCTTCGTGGTAGGAATGGGAAAGATGGCCACAGCGACTATTTTGTCAGTATCGGGCCGGACACCGTCAGCGCTAACCACATGACCAAGAAATTTCAGCTCCTGATATTCAAAGTGGCATTTTTCCGATTTGAGCGTCAAATCAGCCGAACGAAGAGCGTCCGTTGGTCAAACGTTTCTGAAAACACGATGACGTCATCCAAATAAACCAAACAGGTTTGCCATTTAAGACCAGCAAGCACAGTGTCTATCATTCGCTGGAACGTCGCTGGCGCTGAACACAGACCGAAAGGCAATACTTTAAATTCATATAAGGCATCGGTTGTGACAAAAGCAGTCTTTTCCCGATCGCGCTCATCCGGTTCTATCTGCCAATAACCGCTTTTTAAGTCGATGGAGGAAAGGAATTTGGCGTTGCGAAGTCGGTCGAACGAATCTTCGATACGGGGCAGTGGATATACATCTTTTTTGGTGATGTCATTCAATTTCCCGTAATCAACGCAAAAACGTAGCGTGCCATCTTTTTCCTTAACCAACATGACTGGCGACCACCACGGACTTTTAGACGGCTGAATAAAATCGTCATTAAGCATTTCCTGGACGTGAATCCGAATTGCCTCACGTTCTTTGGTCGAAATACTGTACGGCTGCTGTCGAATAGGTCGGGCATCGTCAGACGTTAAGATGCGATGCTTGGTGATAGAAGTTTGCCGGGCATTCGATGATGAGGCAAAGCACGGGGCGTACTCCAGCAGTAAGGCACGCAGGTCGCGTTGTTGGCAGGCCGAAAGGCTAGTGTAGCGCGAGGCGTCCGGCAGCAGCGCCGGTTGTTAGGCAACGGCTATGTGCCTCTTCGGATCACCACCACAGCAAAATCGCAAGTTCGTGGCCAGCGTAGCTTTCATTACAACAAAAAAAAGAAAGAAAGAAAGAAATTCGGTGGATGCAATCGGTCAGCAGCGCGGCCCGAGCACAGCTGTGAGCTCTTCGCTACAGTGCGTAATGTGCCATCCCCGTTTTGATGCAGTGCTCAAGGAGGTGTAACCACGGTGCTGTTTCTCCTATGTGCAGTACTTTCAGTGGAAGAATACCAGAAACTGTGAAAGCAGCTTCGCGACCGGTACGTGTCGATTTGGCATTACCGAAAGGAAACGGTTTCGGAAATTCGCGAAATCGACGGAATCGACGGAATTCTACAGGAGCTGAGGCCGACCGAGAAAGTGATCCTCATAACTGTGTAATCTTTCTGTGTGTAACTCTTCTGCCAACCATACCGACACCTAAATGATGATTAGTTTTCAGTAAAACACGCACGTACACAATCATTATCGCTCGTCTGTAGCCGTCGTGGACGCGAGCTCAGGCCGTTCCTGGGTTGGACGTCTCCACGGCCGGCTGCAAATATGTTTTGAGCCATTTGAACAGTTGCAGTAAGCACATGTCGTATGATTGCATTGATCACGACAGTAAATACCTCGATAGCCGACTTCCTCAGTTGCTCCCAGGAGCCTTGTCGTCTGCTCGAAAATGCACACCAGCCGAAAACGCGCCAGCGCTCGAGGGAGTCTTGTGCGCATGCGCGCTGCAGCATCGTGCACTTCAGCCGCAACGAAAGTCAAATTCCTAGAAAACCACTCGCTGGCCCGGCCTGGGATGGTTGAGGGAGGATCGGGTGTTCTTCAGGAGCAACGCTTTTCTACGGCCGACATTATTCCGCTGGCTGTCCGTGCGGCGCCAGACCGCAGACCTCCTCGTAAAGTTCGGACAGTCCAGAGAGTGGAGGCGTCTGCCACGCCCCCCCCCCCCCCCCCCCCGCCACACACACACACATTCGCAGGCCTTTCAAACGTTCATTCTGTCCACGATCAGGGTGATGCAACCACGCACTTAACACCATTGATGCCAAAAAGTGTATAATTTTTGCAGCTTTTCACTGCATATTTATTTTCAATATTCTTTACAGGAGGCCTCAACAACAGTACTTGACTTTGGGACCTACTTCTGTGCTGCAGGTAACAATGCTGCAGATAACCCAACCACTCCGCGCATGAGTCGATGGTCCCTCTTTCCTTCTTCCCCTCCTTTCTATTCTTCTCTATATATTTCCTCGCTGGAAGTAAAGCACCGTGTTTTTGCTCTGCTAATCGGCCTGGTTTTCATCGCGTAGCTGTCGACCTTTCGCCGGTAAAACGTAACATTTCGTATTCTGTTTTGCACCATATTTCCTGCTACAATAAACGATACTTCAACCTTCAAAAAGCTGTCAAAAATTAAATTTTATTATTCTAACCTTTTTAATACTGAAGAAAAGGATACGAAACAAGTGCGTAAGACTGCAGGAAAGGCTACTGGAATAGATAAGCAAAACGAAACCTTTCTTGATTACCTGTCGATAGGTATTACCAACCTGATTAATAAAGTTTCATAATGTATGGCCAGAACAACGCAAAACCGGCTTCATTAGCCCCAGTGACATGGACGTTCTCGAACTGCTAACACTAAATTCTTTTTTTTAATTACAGGCATGTAGCAATGATTACAAGTGTGTAACACTTTGTTCCAAACACGAAGACGAGGAACAAATTAGTCATGCCAGATGGTATAAAGGCTGAGAAAATCAAGGACGACATTGGTTTGCTTAGTGTGTTCCATCAGGCTTAGTCTGTGAACTGTGATATTGTAAGAGCTCAAAAGTCGTCCCAATATTTGAACTGTTGGCATAGAAACTCGTTTAACGACAAGCCAATATCTTCCCGAGGGAGTGTCTTAATTGCGCTTTTCAAAGCATTTATTTCTACTCGCCTAAAAACGTTTTTGATGGTTATAAGGTAATTTTTCCGCAGCAGCATGACTTTTCCACAGCAGCAGCGGCTCCTTCTCTTTTCCACAAGTTATTTCCTCTGACCTTCATAAGCACAGCACCGGCATCACCGAATTTAGGGATACTGAAAGTTCTTTAGGCATTGTTTCGCACTGCACTCTATTAATGACGCTCTACCTGGCACGTGGAGCATCCTGCTTGATACTTTACAAGTTATCTGTCGTCACGGCAACAGCAAGTTTTATGCTAGCAGTTTATGCTTTCGTATCAAAAGCTATCTTCACCTTTACGCGTTGCCGAGGCAGCTTTAATTGGTGCCGTCTGCGGCTCCTCTTTTGAATTCACTTTTGCGGTACGTATGTGTTTTGGTACTTTGTGATCTTTAATTCCTTAATTTTTACCTGAATTATCTCGCTCAAATTAATTATTATATATTCATTATAAAGACTTCCCGACGTAACATTTAAAAAGATTTGCTTTAACCACATCGTAACGACCTACCTGAGTATTTTCAGAGTAGCGCGTCTTGCTTATCAGCCAGGTGTTCTGAAGGCGTAATTCCGTCTCCTCAACGGTAGGGTCCCGCAGCTTCTTTTTCCTCACTGGTTGCCTCTAAGCGAGTTAAACGGCGATTATTACCGAGACGTGTCTTTGAACGCAACCTAAATGTGAACCTGGATCTTTTGCTTACATCTAATCCGGATGACATCAAAAGTATAAACTTAATATTCGGCTTCAGCGACCTTAGCATTCTTCATGTATGCATAGCACTGCCTATCAAAAAGCGATCTCCCACTCATAAACTAATCACTGACTACAAGAGGGCGAACTTTGGAAAAATTAATCTTGAGCTCGAAGGCTTTTATGAACACTTTAAAACTTCATACTATGCTCGTTCTGTTAATACCAACTGGGAATTATATAAAAATGTAGTGTTAAATCTGCAATCCTCATACATTCCGACCATCAGCATCCTCGTAAAGAGTGATTCAAACAACCAATGGTTCAATAATCGTCTAAAACGCCTGCTTAATAAGAAAAGACGCCTCTGCCGAAATGCTAAACAAGCCAACAATCAAAAATCATGGGAGCGATATCGATGTAGTGCGAATTGTTATGTGAAAGAATTAAAAGCTTCTAAAAGAAACGTTTTTTTCTTCTGACCTCTTGTCAATTATGAAGTCAAATCCAAGCAAATTCTGGCGAATTCTCTCCCCAAAAAACCACATAAACCAAATAGAACTCTTAGACGCAGATGAGCAACCTATTGGGATCGACAAATGTGCGTCGGCCCTAAACAATTACTTCTCATCAGTATTTTCTACCCCTAATGCCGATATCCCCTTATTTACCGACTTATCGGAGACCCCAATGCCTGAAATACAAATCAGTCCTGATGGAATAGCAAATTTGATTAAATCCCTCAAACTATCATCGTCAGCTGGCTGCGACCAAATCAGCCCCAAAATGTTAAAAATTACTATCGCGATATCAAGCAAGATACTCTACGTGTTATTCACACAGTCGCTTAGCAATGGCGAAGTCCCTTAGGATTGGAAAAAAGCAAAAATAAATCCCATTTTTAAATCCGGCGATAGATCAAAAGCTAATAACTACCGACCAATTTCGCTCACAAGCATTCCGTCCAAACTCCTGGAACACGTGATAGCATCAAATCTAATCACTCACCTTGAATCGCTGAAATACTTTTATCCGCTTCAACATGGCTTTCGCAAGTTTCTGTCATGTGAAACTCAACTCGCCGAATTCACACACGACATCCTTCAGTACATGGACGACCGCTTACAAATTGACGCCATATTTCTCAACTTTTCAAAGGCATTTGACCGTGTCACCCATAATCATCTACTAGTTAAACTTGCCTCCCTTGGAATCCCGCAGACATTACTCATCTGGATTGAGCACTTCCTGAAAGGCCGTGTACAGTTTACATCCGCCAACAGTCATAACTCACCGCTAATTGACGTAACCTCAGGTGTCCCTCAGGGCGCTGGATTGTCGCCGTTATTATTTCTCGTATACATTAACGACCTCCCAACTAACATAAAAACAAAACTTCGACTTTTCGCGGACGACTGTGTCATTTATAACGCTATCAAAGGCCCTGAGGACACCATTAGGTTGCAAAATGACATCGCCACGGTTGTATCATAGTGTGAGCAATGGCACATGCCGCTTAACTTAAGCAAATGTCAATACATGTCTTTCTCTCGTAAGCGCAGCTCTGATAACAGCACATATCGTATCAGTTCCACTCCCATTGCTCGAACGTCATCTTATAAATACCTTGGCGTCCACCTAACATCAACTTTATCATGGGTTACTCACATTGAAACAATATGCTCGCAGGCTTCACGCACTCTTGGTTACTTACGGAGAAATTTACAATCAGCACCACCCCGATTCCGACAGCTCGCATTCCAGACCTATGTTCGTCCAAAACTAGAATACGCTTCATCCATCTGGCACCCTTATCAAGCATACCTCGCTAATAATCTAGAGGCCACCCAAAACCGTGCCGCGCGATTTATCATGTCACAGTACTCACGTGAAACCAGCATCACAGCACTAAACCGAACTCTTTTCCTCCCAAGCCTTCAATCACGCCGCATTATATCACGTCTCTGCCTCCTTCATTCTTTTTTTTACCATCCTCACAACCGGCACCCTCTCTTGCAACCTCCCTCAAGAATGTCCCGTCGACTTAATCACAGTCACCCGTTAAAACTGATTTTTGGCCGCACTGCAGCAATGAATAACTCTTTTTTTTTTTTTTTCAGATGCAATAGCCCAATGGAATGCTTTACCGGACGTTATTGCTTCATGCAAAGATCGTGAAATTTTCCGAGCAAAACTAACGAGTCACCTTCAGTGTTCTATTTGACAACGCACACTAGTCTGCTCTTGTATATTTTGTTAATGTTTGTTTGTTGGTTTCGTTTTCTTTCTTTGTTTTTGTTTCTTGAACTGGTGTTCGTATGCTGTTATGCAATGTTATTGCCCCCGCCTTATGTAATTCCCTCGGGCCTTTAAGGCTTCAATAAATGAAATGAAATGAAATTGAACAGTGTTACCGTTGTCATGCCGTCACCTCGTGGCTTTGTTCACGGCTGGTTTTGCGGCTATTGAGAAATAAAAACATCACATAATTCAACCTAAAGGGGAACAATCACCCGGAAAGATCTTGGTAGTGTACTTTAACTCTGCGATTTAAAAAAAATAACAAAAAGCTCCACTCACAGGATTCGAAGAAATGTTTTATTCGCTCAGTGCGAAGGTAAGTAGTTTCAATCCATTGCGCCGCTGAAGTAACGAGTTGGTGAGACTTCATATGCGGTCTTATTCATGTTTACCATATTTCCGCTATCTGTCGTCAGGGGACGCTGCTCAGAGGACCCTACTGACCCTACTGTTGAAAGAACGAAATCTCACGTCCTGAAAGTTCGATTCCCATATTAAAAAAAAAAAGGAATTTTTAGATAGCTTTAAAGGCTTTAGAAAATACCTTCTTTGTTTCAAAAAATGATAAGGCAGCGCCTTGTCCAAGACTTCAAGCTTCCCATTGGCACTAACCATGCAACTTCGTAAGGCTATTTAATTAGCTTTTTATTTAGCGAAAAGGTCACGAACCACGAGAGGCTTAGGATCCAAAAGAATTTCTCAAAAATTTCTCAGAAGAAGAGGAAGAAGAGCCACGAGCTTTCTCCGCTCGCTCCTGGCTCTTCTTTTTCTCCTTCTGAGGAATTCTCTCTGGCTAGCGAGGTAAAAAAGTGTGCTTTGTAACTGCATTTTGTGATATTTGATATCAGTTTAGTCGCATGCCCAAGACGCAGGACCGTCTTGATAAGGGTTATATAAGCCGACACGTCCGTGAATAAAGCTCCCTTTCATTCCAGGCTGCCTGCGTTCATGACTTTCTTCGGCCACAACAGAACACTCTAATACATTCATACATAATAGCATCTCAAAAATCATTTGCCACAATATATCCCAAAAAACGCTTAAGTAGCTGCGCTAAAAATTCGAACGGGGGAGTATCATAATGGCACTAAGAATTTTTTTACAGTAAACTAACTATTGCGTTGCAGCTCAGTCCTCCTGAAAATATTTTGTTTCTCTTTCCAACTATCCAAGCTCAAGACGTTTCGAAGGTGTTCGCTGAAACCTTCGATATATTTTTGCTCCAGCCGTAGAATTCAAAGAATGTTATCAATGTGCACGGTGCGTTTAAGTCAGCATTGATCGCATTTTATTTAATAGTGATATTGGCTTATGTGCTCTTACTCCTCCCCACCTATCGGGTTCAAATCTAACTCCAAAATACATAAGGAGCACCTCGCCATAGCTGAAGACTTTGACACAGTGAGCCCGGTTGTCTGAGGTGACCTGTTTTTCATCCACCACCACACAGTTGGGAAATTCGAGGTGCTTGTAGCCGCCAACCATGTGCAGTACGTTGTCACTCCTGCCGAAGATGATGACCCGCATCACCTTGCACTGCGTTATGCAGCCACCACTGATCACCACCCCCTAGTGGAGGTCAGTGGCAGCCACACAGCCATTGGGGTCTACGGCCATGCTGCGGGAGTGCTGCATCATCCCAGCAACGAACGTCCCAGCACGAACTTCTCGCACACATTGTAAATATGGATCTGGTGCGTCGGCGAACGCTCACAGCCGACACTGTCAGCTGACTAGCGCACCACAGTCATCCAGTTGAGGTAGAGCAGCTATCCATCACGCTTGCAGCCCTCGTCAAACTGGAATTTGAACCGCCCATCCCTATCAAAGACATTGAAGCGGTGGTTGTTGGTACCGGTGGCCACACTGTCATTCGGCGCATTCACTGCCACATCATAAGGCTCTGTGAATTGTCCCTCCATGCTACCGATCGCGCCAAGCTTGCATTGGTAAATCTTATCTTGCACCAAGGTCCGAGCAATGGTGACAGATGTCAGCACCTCCACTTGACCACTTCTCACAAAGGCTCACACATTTGACACTGGTTGACAACGGGCCTAGGCTGTCCGCAGAGCTGAAGCGCTTGGAAAGAAGATAAGACTCAAAAGGGAACTTCAGACATGGCAGCAGATGGTATCCATATCGGTGCAGTGTGGACCCGCGGTCAACGGTAACCAGAACTACACCATTGAGGCGAGCGATTGGTGGTTGCCGCGGAGCCCGTTCAGAAGCTCCGCTTTGCTTGATGCAGCCAAACGAGTTGAGTACTCCTACCTGAGTTGCAAGATTGTTGGACATGAACTCCAGGTCCATGCCTTGAAGTCGACATCCAGGCTGAAATGAGAGACGTTCCTGGAGCTTGTTCTCTAGTTGAGGCTTGAAGACCAAGGCTTCAGTGCTAGGAGAAATGAGAACCAAGCCTCTCGCGGAGGCACACAACTCGTGGATCCCTTCGATGTTGTCTTGAACCTTTTGCCTCGGCAATCCAAGACACACCACATTGGCATTGCGGGCGTCCTCGAGCTCGCGCATCGTCTCTTGCCGCCGCTCCTCCAGCTTGGAGCGGTCGAAGAGAAATGTGTCTGCCACTTCCTCCTGGGATCGCTAGTACTGAGCTCGCAGACGGCTGGATACCTGCTCAAGGGTCTTGAGTACCGCCCGTAGATCGTGTGACGTGGCCCTTACGCTCAGAGCCACGTGCGCCACGCACTTGTAGCGTCCTCGCGCCACGCTGTGGTCGCAGGCCATGACACGGCCCCCGACAAGGACGAAGTTGGCACTAGGTTCCACAGAGCGAGGAGCGCACTAAAAAGTGAATAGGGTTTATCTCGGCTAAGCCCGGCTCTAAAGCCAGACTTGCTATGCCTTGTTATTCTATACCGGCGGACCTACTACCAGTCCCTTCTCTAGAGCGGTGGGAGGCTATACTGGCCAGCTGAGACCTTTTGACGCAAATGCGGGCCACTGAGTGGGCTCGTAAGGTCGCCGAGAGACACGGACTCGAGGCCACCTAGATGTAGTGCCCACATATCGTTCAATGCTAACAATAAATATTTTCCAATCCAATCCACGTTAAAGAATCCCAGGTGGTCAAATTTCCGGAGCCCTTCACTACGACGTCTCTCATAGCCTGAGTCGCTTTGGGACGTTAAACTCTACCCATCAAATCAATTCAACCCAATGTACTGGTAAGCCAGGTCAGATGATGATGAGGATGAAAGCATTTTTATTGAAACAAAACTTGCTGGTCGGCCGCCCTATTCCGGGACTCCGCAGGATTTTGCGGTGGCTCTTGCCCTTTAAGTCAGCTGGTGCTGAACGTTGGGGTCCGAGCTGGACAGCATTTTCTCCAACCGCTCAATCGTCAGGCCTTTCATCTTTTCTACTGCGCTGTTGTACTGACAGACCGATACCATGTGGTATAAATCTGCCGCCATGTCACAGTATGTACATTGTGGCTCATAGTGGTGCGGGTATATTGCCTGGAGTCTTTTTCGTCTTGAGTGCTTATTTGAGCTCTCAGCGTTATTTCTTGTTCTTTGTCTAGGTATTTATCAGGTGGTGCGTATTTCCTTCTGCCTGGTCTATAGTTTTATAGGATTTCCGAGTAGGTAGTCAGCATGTTTGAGTAGTTCGGCTCGTCCATGTGTTGAAACGCCCTGAGTAGGAATGCTCGGGCTGCGGCATGTGCGCCTTCGTTCCCCTCTACGGACTGGTACGCCGGTGTCCATATCGGCTGCGGTTCCCTTTTACCTTCCTTACTGTTCTTGTGGATCCTTATAGCTGCCTGCCCTATCCGGCTTCTGGTGCAGTTTCTGCAGGCTTCTTGCGAGTCTGTTGTTATAATTACGTGTTTCTGAGTCATGATCGCAAACGCAATGGCAGCCTCTTCCGCTTGGGTTGGTTCCCCGCATCTGATTGACGTAGAATTCTTCAGGCTACCATCCCAGTCTGTGACTGCTGTCGTCACGATGTTTCTAACTGGTCCTGCCGCATCAGTGTAAAGTGTTTTGCTCTCAGTGTAAGGTGTAAAGTGAGAGCCCTCGCCTCTCTTCTATCTGCATGGTACACACGATGCATGTTTATTGGTATAGGCTCTACGTCTAAAATGTTGTCGAGCTGTTCAGAGGCGTCATATTGGTGGTTCGTCGTGCTTATGTAGGACAGTTTGAATTGGTCTAACACTGCTCTACCCGTCCTCCTCTCGGATAGGCGGCATTTCTGCGATGTTAACTGGGCTGAAATTATTTTGTTGAGCGTGTTGTGCGCACTAGGCTTCATTACTCTGTTGAAGCACTGATCGGAATGCCGAGAGCTCTCTTGTGTGCCTTCCTTATCAAGGCATTGGTTTTCTTCTTTTCTGCTTTCTTCAATCTCAAGTACGGCACAACATACGAAATTCTCCGGATTTAGAGTGCTTGTAATAGCTGCAGGGTGTCCTTCTCTTTCATCTCTCCTCTCTTGTTTGCGATCCTGCCTATCATTCTTGCTATTGCTTTGTAGTCTCTGATAGGCGGCCTATTGTGGCTTGATTATTGTTAATTGTTGCTTTAGTAACCTCGAGAATTTTCCCCTTTGTGACTCTGTTGTATCCCGCGCAAGTTTCGGTTTCGCTTCTATACACCAGTGCTATCATCATCATCACATTTCTCTCTCTCTCTTCTCTCGAGTTCACACGCTCACACTCTTTGGCGTAAATAAACAGTCCACCCTGAGCTGTGGTCTGCGCCTGTTCGTTCCCTCTGTCCGGATACTGGACACCACAGACTCCCTGAATTCTGGTTCTGTAAAGCCTCACCTCAATGGGGTGGCCAGCTTTTTTGCTTTCCTGAATACTAGAAGTTCTGATTTGGTCGTGGCACATGCTAGACCACATTCTTCTGCATAATTTTGCGCTGTGTTTACGGCTTCCTGTAATTGGGGTTGTATTTCTCCTTCCTGGACGGCATTAGTCCATATAGGGCGCGTGTGATGTCCCCTATGGCAAGAGGTTTCTTGAAGCCCCAACATGGCTATGTTAAAGAGCATTGGGAATAATACTTCGAATTGTGGGGTTCCACCGTCGCACATTTTGATGGGTTCTGCTTTTATCCTGCCCAAGTTCACACTAACTGTGCGTTCGACCAGGAAATATTTAATACAGTTGCACGTCCCTGCACCACCGTTCTTTGTCTGTAATATAGCATTAGTTTGGTTTCTTCTAGACGAATCTATTATTTCCTCCTTTAGCTGTATTAGCATGTCACGGTTGACAGATTTGGTTTGAAACCAGAACAGAAAGAGTGAGAGAACCAGAAAACAGAACAGAGATTACGCATTCTTTTCCAAGTGCTTGTATTGTCTTTTGTAGATTATTTTCCCAAAGAGTTGTCTTGGCAGGACGTACGCGAGTTCGGTCTGGGATTGGTACAAACGAGGCTTTGGTATAAAATGCTCCTCTGCTGTCTTCCAGACCTGGGTTATTTTCCCTTCGGACCAGCAATTATTGACGAAATCTGTTAGGCTTGTTAGAGAGGCTGCATGGGGTTGGTCGGCATCATGACTGTGACTCAATCTCCTCCCGGTCTCCCGTTCTTTCCCATTTTCATAACGTTAGCGTTCGTAACTCCCGGATTGTTATTTCTCGGTCCATTTCGTCATTCGGCTCTCCTTCATACTCTTCCTGTGACGTGTTTTTCTCGCCGATCTGAGTTCTTCGTGTTAGCTCTTCTTTTAGTTCCTTTTCGCTTCTGTCAAAGCTATGTAGGGCTCTAACTAGGTTCGCCCACTGCTCTCCCTTGATTTTGTTGGGGTCGATGAGGCATCTTAGGGGGCTCCATGTTTTAGTCAAATTTAATTTGGCTCTACGTGTGTTGCATAATTTTACCAGTTAGCTTTGTGTAGCAAAAATGCACATTTTTCTACTTTGGTGACTTCCGCTGTGCACTTTTTCAGCTTCTTCCTGACCCACTGCTTTTTTTCTCCTCTTCGTACGGCCCCTTTATGCCTCCTACAAGTGCAGCAAGTGCAGGTTAATTTCTGGAGTTTCGTCAATTGTCTTTATTCTTTTCTTATGTTTGTTGATTTCGTTTAGGAGTTGTTCGGCCCACTGTCCGTACTCCGTGATTTGTTGCGCCTATCTTTCCCCTCTGCTTCCTCTGAGTTGCTTCCAATCCATTCGCCTCGCTTCTCCTCTCAATCTCGTCCTCTTGCTGCATACTGTCCTAATTATAAAATGTCTTGATCACTGCCTAAATTTTATTCGCTGTTCACCGATTCAGCCCGCCTTGCATGCTTTACCGGTGAGAAATATCGGCATGTGTCTCTACTGAGGTTATTTCCTTCCCTCGTTAGCTTATCAGGTCCGTGAGTATGGTGATGGTTGGCCGGTCGTCTTCCCTTTGGGGTTTTCAAGCTTTAGCACCACATCTTGCTGGCCGCATTGACATCTCCTAATATGATCAGTGGAGCCTTCCCGCCTCGTTTAGTGCCTTCCTAAAGATGTCGAATCTGGCATTTTTTCGTCTACTATATATTTTAAGAATAAATGTACTACTCTGTTTACGGGTATGATTTCCACAAAGCAGTAATCAAACTCGTCGTCTTCAAGACCATGATTCGACGCTGCGGATTCTCTAGAAACCATTATGCAGATGTTATTCCCCTTCTGGTGTGTCTTGTAGCCCGTGACCTCAGCTGTTGTGTTTGTTGTGTAAGTTAGACTCACATAGACTTAAATCTACTTAAGAGAGTGGGTGCACGATTAAACGTTGTCTTACGCGGTTTGTTATGGTTTCTCTCATTCATGTCTTTCTGCTAACATCAAGAAAACGCAACCGCAGCACTGATTCCAGCACAAGACTCTTCCATGGCTGTGTGCAAACCTCAAGGACACCACAGACTGGTCTGAACGAAATGAAGGTGTCTAGGGCATTCTGAAGGTGGAGACCTCAAGGGAGGAGCCAGATGGGCAGAGGTGGTGGTGGCGAGAAAGGGTTTTCAGAAGACTGGAAGGGTGTGTGTCATTCTGTGAGGTAATATTTGTGGAGATTTGTACCGGTACGAATGAAGTTCGCCAGGTGTAGAAGAATAAGAAGATGTAGGTTTGTGAACTAGAAGTGAGCAGCAGCAGACGTACATGCGAAGAAACGCGAACCTGGCTTCTCACGCCGCACCTGAGATCAAATTGCCGGCGCTAATCACCTCAAGTTCAAGGAGGGTAGTAAACATTTCGCTTTAAAACAAACCAGTTCGAAACTCAAAGCTGTCGGATTGCTTCTTCCTCGCCTTATCTCCGACACGCTCCACATGCCGGACGGCTGCTTCATCCAGCGGCTCCGATCCGTGCACTACCTTGTTGTGATTAAGCACGACGCACCACTTGGGACAGGCAGATGGCACGATCGGCAGACGTAGCGCAGTCCCCCGACCAGTGGCGCAGGAAGACGGCTGAATTGTCCCGTGCCGCTCGCAACGCATCACGTGTGCTCTGCAGCCCTTCCACCGTCAACAGTAGGTGGCCCTTGAAGCAAGGCACGAATTTGTGCGCCATCACGCCCTTGGATCGCAGAGACTTGCACATTAAAAGCAGCGGGCGACTGCACTCGGCTCTTTGAACCTAAAACTGTGCACCCACTGTCTGAGCTTACTGTCTATTACGTATAAGGTATTTACTAAGGTAATCGCTAATAGAATCAGGACAACCTTAGACTGCAATCAAGCAAAGGATCAAGCAGGGTTTCGCAAACGGTACTCTACTATCGATCATATCCATACCATCAATCAGGTGATAGAAAAATGCTCGGAATATAACCAGCCTTTATACATAGCATTCATTGATTACGAAAAAGCATTTGACTCAGTTGAAACCTCGGCGGTGATGCAGGCATTGCGAAATCAGGGGGTAGACGAGCCGTGCGTGAAAGTGCTGGAAGATATATATAGTGGCTGCACAGCAACCATAGTTCTGCATAAAGAAAGTAACAAAATTCCCATAAATAAAGGTGTTAGGCAAGGAGACACAGTCTCCCCAGTACTATTCACAGCTTGTTTAGAGGAAGTATTCAGAGACTTGGAATGGGAGCCGTTAGGGATAAGGGTAGATGGAGAATACCTCAGTAATCTGCGATTTGCTGATGACATTGCCTTGCTAAGCAACTCTGGGGATGAACTGCAAATAATGATTGATGACCTAGACAGGAAAAGTAGAAAGGTAGGCTTGAAAATCAATATGCAGAAGACTAAGGTAATGTTCAACAGCCTCGGGAAGGAACAGCAGTTTACATTTGGTAGCGAAGTACTGGAAGTAGTAGGCGAATATGTCTACTTAGGACAGGTAGTAACCGCAGATCCGGACCACGCAAAGGAAATAACAAGAAGAATACGATTGGGATGGAGCGCATTTGGCAAGCACTCGCAGATTATGACTAGCAGCTTGCCGGTATCGCTCAAGAGGAAAGTATACAACAGTTGCATCTTGCCTGTACTCACCTACGGGGCTGAAACGTGGAGGCTAACCAAGAGAAGACGCGTCAAGGGTTCCGCAATCTTGGCAAAATCAGCAATGAAACGGCGATAATACGCGCACAGGCCCAAGAAACATCGGACCGCTTTCTTCGTGGTAGGAACGGGAAGGTTGGCTACAGCGGCTATTTTGTGAGTATCGGGCCGGACACCGTCAGCGCTAACCACATGACCGAGAAATTTCAGCTGCTGATATCCAAAGTGGCATTTTTCCGGTTTGAGTGTTAAATCAGCCGAACGAAGAGCGTCCAATACCGTTCGCAGCCGTTTAAGATGTTGGTCAAACGTTTCTGAAAACACGATGACGTCGTCCAAATAAACCAAACAGGTTTGCCATTTAAGACCAGCAAGTACAGTGTCCATCATTCGCTGGAACGTCGCTGGCGCTGAACACAGACCGAAAGGCAATACTTTAAATTCATATAAGCCATCGGGTGTGACAAAAGCAGTCTTTTCCCGATCGCGATCATCAACTTCTATCTGCCAATTCCTTTCCTCCATCGCTTTTTAAGTCGATGGAGGAAAGGAATTTGGCATTGCGAAGTCGGTCGAACGAATCGTCGATACGGGGCAGTGGATATACATCTTTTTTGGTGATTTCATTCAATTTCCCGTAATCAACGCAAAAACGTAGCGTGCCATCTTTTTTCTTAACCAACACGACTGGCGACCACCACGGACTTTTAGACGGCTGAATAAAATCATCATTAAGCATTCCCTGGACGTGAATCCGAGTTGCCTCACGTTCTTTGGTCGAAATACGGTACGGCTGCTGTCGAATAGGTCGGGCATCGTCAGACGTGAAGATGCGATGCTTGGTGATAGAAGTTTGCCGGACATTCGATGATGAGGCAAAGCACGGGGCGCACTCCAGCAGTAAGGCACGCAGGTCGCGTTGTTGGCAGGCCGAAAGGCCACTGGAGCGCGCGGCGTCCGCCAGCAGCGCCGGTTGTTAGGCAACGGCTCTGTGCCTCCTCGGAGCACCACCACAGCAAAATCGCAAGTTCGTGGCCAGTGTAGCTTTCATTACAACAAAAAAAAAAAAGAAAGAAAAAAATTCGGGCGATGCAATCGGTCAGCAGCGCGGCCCGAGCACAGCTGTGAGCTCTTCGCTACAGTGCGTAATGTGTCATTCCCGTTTTGATGCAGCTGCTCAAGGAGGTGTAACCACGGTGTTGTTTCTCCTATGTGCAGTACCTTCAGTGGAAGAATACCAGAAACTGTGGAAGCGGCTTCGCGACCGGTACATGTCGATTTAGCATCACCGAAAGGAAACGGCTTCGGAAATTCGCGAAATCGACGGAATTCTACAGGAACTGAGGCCGACCGAGAAAGTGGTCCTCGTCACTGTGTAATCTTTCTGTGCGTAACTCTTCTGCCAATCATACCGACACCTAAATGATGATTAGTTTTCAGTAAGACACGCACGTACACAATCATTACCGCTCGTCTGTAGCCGTCGTGGACGCGAGCTCACGCCGTTCCTGGGTTGGACGTCTCCACGGCCGGCTGCAAATATGTTTTGAGCCATTTGAACAGTTGCAGTAAGCACATGTCGTATCATTGCATTGATCACGACAGTAAATGCCTCGATAGCCGACTTCCTCAGTTGCTCCCAGGAGCCTTGTCGTCTGCTCGAAAATGCACACCAGCCGAAAACGCACCAGCGCTCGAGGGAGTCTTGTGCGCATGCGCGCTGCAGCATCGTGCACTTCAGCCGCAACGCACGTCAAATTCCTAGAAAACCACTCGCTCGGGTGGTTTTCTAGGATCGGGTGTTCTTCAGGAGCGACGCTTTTCTACGGCCGACATTATTCCGCTGGATGTTCGTGCGGCGCCAGACCGCAGACCTCCTCGTAAAGTTCGGACAGTCCGGAGAGGAAACAAACACACACACACACACACACACACACACACACACACACACACACACACACACACACACACACACACACACACACACACACACACACACACACACACACACACACACACACACACACACACACACACACACACACACACACACACACACACACACACACACACACACACACACACACACACACACACACACACACACACACACACACACACACACACACACACACACACACACACACACACACACGCACGCACGCACGCACGCACGCACGCACGCACACACACACACACACACACACACACACACACACACACACACACACACACACACACACACACACACACATTGGCAGTCCTTTCAAACGTTCTTTCTGTTCGCGATCAGGGTGATGCAACTACGCACTTAACACCATTGATGCCAAATAGTGTATAATTTTTGCAACTTTTCACTGCATATTTATTTTCAATATTCTTTACAGGAGGCCCCAACAGCAGTACTTGACTTTGGGACCTACTTCTGTGCTGCAGGTAACAATGCTGCAGATAACCCAACCACTCCGCGCATGCGTCGATGGTCCCTCTTTCCTTCTTCCCCTTCTTTCTCTTCTTCTCTATATATTTCCTCGCTGGAAATAAAGCACCGTGTTTTTGCTCTGCGAATCGGCCTGGTTTTCGTCGCGTAGCTGTCGACCTTTCGCCGGTAAAACGTAACATTTCGTATTCTGTTTTGCACCATATTTCCTGCTACAATAAACGATACTTCAACCCTCAAAAAGCTGTCAAAAATTACATTTTATTATTCTAACCTTTTTAATAATGAAGAAAAGGATACGAAACAAGTGCGTAAGACTGTAGGAAAGGCTACTGGAATAGATAAGGAAAACGCAACCTTTCCTGATTATCTGTCGATAGGTATTACCAACCTGATTAATAGAGTTTTCATAATGTATGGCCAGAACAACGTGAAACAGGCTTCGTTAGCACCAGTGACATGGACGTTCTCGAGCTGTTAACACTGAATTCTTTTTTTTAATTACGGGCATGTAGCAATGATTATAAGTGTGTAACACTTTGTTCCAAACACGAAGACGAGGAACAAATTAGTCATGCCAGATGGTATAAAGGCTGAGAAAATCAAGGACGACATTGGTTTGCTTAGTGTCTTCTATCAGGCTTAGTCTGTGAACTGTGATATTGTAAGAGCTCAAAAGTCGTCCTAATATTTGAACTGTTGGCGTAGCAACTCGTTTAACGACAAGCCAATATCTTCTCGAGTGAGTGTCTTAATTACGCTTTTCGAAGCATTCAATTCTACTCGCCTAAAAACGCTTTGATGGTTATAAGGTAATTTTTTCCGCAGCAGCATGACTTTTCCACAGAAGCAGCGGCTCCTTCTCTTTTCCATAAGTTATTTTCTCTGACCTTCATAAGCACAGCACCGGCATCACCGAATTTAGGGATACTGAAAGTTCTTTAGGCATTGTTTCGCACTACTATTAATGACGCTCTACCTGGCACGTGGAGCGTCCTGCTTGATACTTTACGAGTTATCTGTCGTCACGGCAACAGCAAGTTTTATGTAAGCAGTTTATGCTTTCGTATCAAAAACTGTCTTCACCTTTACGCGTTGCCGAAGCAGCTTTAATTGGTGCCGTCTGGGGCTCCTGTTTTGAATTCACTGTCTGGGGCTCCTGTTTTGAATTCACTTTCGTGTACATGTGTTTTGGTACTCTTGTGATCTTTAATTCCTTAATTTGTACCTGTATTCTCACTCGCTCAAATCTCGCTCAAATTAATTATTATATAGTCATTATAAAGACTGCCCGACGTAACATTTAAAAAGCTTTGCTTTAACTACATAGTAACGACCTGCCTGAGTATTTTCAGAGTAGCGCGTCTTGCTTATCGGCCAGGTGTTCTGGAGGCGTAATTCCGTCTCCTCAGCGGTAGGGTCCCGCAACTTCTTTTTCCTCACTGGTTGCCTCTAAGCGAGTTAAACGACGATTATTGACGAGACGTGTCTGTCAACGCAACCTAAATGTAATATACACCCACTGAAGGCAGGAAATGATTAGGTGAAGCTAATTGAACAGTGTTACCGTTGTCATGCCGTCACCTCGCGTGACTTTGTTCACGGCTGGTTTTGCGGCTATTAAGAAATAAAAACATCACATAATTCAACCTAAAGGGGAACAGTCACTCGGAAAGATCTTGGTAGTTTACTTTAACTCTGCGATTTAAAAAAAAATAACAAAAAGCTCCACTCACAGGATTCGAAGAAATGTTTTATTCGCGCAGTGCGAAGGTAGGTAGTTTCAATCCATTGCGCCGCTGAAGTAACGAGTAGGTGAGACTTCATATGCGGTCTTATTCATTTTTACCATATTTCCTTTATCTGTGCTCAGGTGACGCTGCTCAGAGGACCCTACTGACCCTACCGTTGAAAGAATGGAATCTCGCGTCCTGAAAGTTAGATTCTCATTTAAAAAAAAAAAGAATTTTTAGATAGCTTTAGAGGCTTTAGAAAATACCTTTTTTGTTTCAAAAAATGATAAGGCAGCGCCTTGTCCAAGACTTCAAGCTTCCCATTGGCACTAACCACGCAACTTCGTAAGGCTCTTTAATTAGCTCTTTATTTAGCGAAAAGGTCACGACCATACAAACCAGGAACCAAAAGAATTTTTCAGAAGAAGAGGAAGAAGAGCCACGAGCTTTCTCCGCTCGCTTCTGGCTCTTTTTCTCCTTCTGAGGAATTCTATCTGGCTAGCGAGGTAAAAAAGTGTGCTTTGTAACTGCATTTTGTGATATCTGATATCAGTTTAGTCGCATGCCCAAGACGCAGGACCGTCTTGATAAGGGTTATATAAGCCGAGACGTCCGTGAATAAAGCTCCCTTTCATTCCTGGCTGCCTGCGTTCGTGACTTTTTTCTGCCACAACATAACACTAATACATCCATACATAATAGCATCTCAAAAATCATTTGCCCCAATATATCCCCAAAAACGCTGAAGTAGCTGCGCTAAAAATTCGCACGGGGGAGTATCATAATGGCACTAAGAATTTTTTTACAGTAAACTATTGCGTTGCAGCTCACTCCTCCTGAAAATATTTTGTTTCTCTTTCCAACTATCCAAGCTCAAGACGTTTCGAAGGTGTTCGCTGAAACCTTCGATATATTTTTGCTCCAGCCGTAGAATTCAAAGAATGTTATCAATGTGCACGGTGCGTTTAAGTCAGCATTGATCACATTTTATTTAATAGTGGTATTGGTTTATGTGCTCTTACTCCTCCCAACCTATTGGGTTCAAATCTAACTCCAAAAATACATAAGGAGCACCTCGTCATAGCTGAAGACTTTGACACAGCGCGCCCGGTTGTCTGAGGTGACCTGTTTTTCATCCACCACCACACAGTTGGGAAATTCGAGGTGCTTGTAGCCGCCAACCATGTGCAGTACGTTGTCACTCCTGCCGAAGATGATGACCCGCATCACCTTGCACTGCGTAATGCAGCCACACAGCCATTGGGGTCTACGGCCATGCTGCGGGAGTGCTGCATCATCCCAGCAACGAACGTCTCAGCACGAACTTCTCGCACACATTGTAAATATGGATGGTGCGTCGGCGAACGCTCACAGCCGACACTGTCAGCTGGCTAGCGCACCACAGTCATCCAGTTGAGGTAGAGCAGCTGTCCATCACGCTTGCCGCACTCGTCAAACTGGAATTTGAACCGCCCCTCCCTATCAAAGATATTGAAGCGGTGGTTGTTGGTACCGGTGGCCACAATGTCATTCGACGCATTCACTGCCACATCATAAGGCTCTGTGAATTGTCCCTCTATGCCACCGATCGCGCCAAGTTTGCATTGGTAAATCTTATTTTGCCTCTTTATTAGCGACTTGAGTCGGTACAACCGTTCGCCAGTACCAGCTAAGTACTTGGGCGAACATTCAGCCACAGCACTCGGCATAGGAGGTGCCGTAAACTCCTGGGAAGCACCAAGGTCCGAGCAATGGTCCGTAAACTCCTGGGAAGCACCAAGATCCGAGCAATGGTGACAGATGTCAGCACCTCCACTTGACCACTTCTCATAAAGGCTCACACATGTGACGCTGGTTGACAACGGGCCTAGGCTGTCCGCAGAGCTGAAGCGCTTGGACAGAAGGTTAGACTCAAAAGGGAACTTCGGACGTGGCAGCAGATGGTATCCATATCGGTGCAGTGTGGACCCGCGGTCAACGGTAACCAGAACAACACCATTGGGGCGAGCGATTGGTGGTTGCCGCGGAGCCCGTTCAGAAGCTCCGCTTTGCTTGATGCAGCCAAACGAGTTGAGTACTCCTACCTGAATTGCAAGATGGTTGGGCACGAACTCCAGGTCCTTGCCTTGAAGTCGACATCCAGGCTGAAATGAGAGGCGTTCCTGGAGCTTTTTCTCTAGCTGAGACTTGAAGACCAAGGCTTCAGTGCTAGGAGAAATGAGAACCAAGCCTCTCGCAGAGGCACACAACTCGTGGATCCCTTCGATGTTGTCTTGAACCTTTTGCCTCGGCAATCCAAGACACACTACATTGGCATTGCGGGCGTCCTCGAGCTCGCGCATCGTCTCTTGCCGCCGCTCCTCCAGCTTGGAGCGGTCGAAGAGAAATGTGTCTGCCACTTCCTCCTGGGATCGCTGGTACTGAGCTTGCACACGGCTGGATACCTGCTCAAGGGTCTTGAGTACCGCCCGTAGAGCGTGTGACGTGGCCCTCACGCTCAGCGCCACGTGCGCCACGCACTTGTGGCGTCCTCGCGCCACGCTCTGGTGGCAGGCCATGACACGGCGCCCGACAAGGACGAAGTTGGCACTAGGTTCCACAGCGCGAGGAGTGCACTAAAAAATGACTAAGGTTTATCTCGGCTAAGCCCGGCTCTAAAGCCAGACTTGCTATGCCTGGTTATTCTATACCGGCGGACCTACTACCAGTCTTTTCTCTAGAGCGGTGGGAGGCTATACTGGCCAGCTGAGACCTTTTGACGCAAATGCGGGCCACTGAGTGGGCTCGTAAGGTCGCTAAGAGCCACGGACTCGAGGCCACCTAGATATAGTGCCCACATATCGTTCAATGCTGACAATAAATATTTTCCAATCCAACCCACGTTAAAGAATCCCAGGTGGTCAAATTTCCGGAGTCCTTCACTACGACGTCTCTCATAGCCTGAGTCGCTTTGGGACGTTAAACTCTACCAATGAAATCAATCCAACCCAATGTACTGGTAAGCCAGGTCAAATGATGATGAGGATGAAAACCTTTTATTGAAACAAAACTTGGTGGTCGGCCGCCCTATTCCGGGACTCCGCAGGATTTTGCGACGGTTCTTGCCCTTAAAGTCAGCTGGTGCTGAACGTTGGGGTCCGAGCTGGACAGCATTTTCTCCAACCGCTCAATCGTCAGGCCTTTTATCCTTTCTACTGCGGTGTTGTACTGACAGACCGATACCATGTGGTATAAATCTGCCGCCATGTCACAGTATGTACATTGTGGCTCATAGTGGTGCGGGTATATTGCCTGGAGTCTTTTTCATCTTGAGTGCTTGTTTGAGCTCTCGGCGTTATTTCTTGTTCTTTGTCTAGGTGTTTATCAGGTGGTGCGTATTTCCTTCTGCCTGGTCTATAGTTTTGTAGGCTTTCCGAGTAGGTAGTCAGCATGTTTGAGTAGTTCGGCTCGTCCATGTGTTGAAATGCCCTGAGTAGGAATGCTCGGGCTGCGGCGTGTGCGCCTTCGTTCCCCTCTACGGACTGGTACGCCATTGTCCATATCGGCTGTGCTTTCCTTTTGTCTTCCTTACTGTTCTTGTGGATCCTTATAGCTGCCTGCCCTATCCGGCTTCTGGTGCAGTTTCTGCAGGCTTCTCGCGAGTCTGTTGTTATAATTACGTGTTTCTGAGTCATGATCGCAAACGCAATGGCAGCCTCTTCCGCTTGGGTTGGTTCCCCGCATCTGATTGACGTAGAATTCTTGAGGCTACCATCCCAGTCTGTGACTGCTATCGTCACGATGTTTCTAACTGGTCCTGCCGCATCAGTGTAAAGTGTTTTGCTCTCAGTGTAAGGTGTAAAGTGAGAGCCCTCGCCTCTCTTCTATCTGCATGGTGCACACGATGCATGCTTATTGGTATGGGCTCTACGTCTAAAATGTTGTCGAGCTGTTCAGAAGCGTCATATTGGTGGTTCGTCGTGCTTATGTAGGACAGTTTGAGTTGGTCTAACACTGCTCTACCCGTCCTCCTCTCGGATAGGCGGCATTTCTGCGATGTTAACTGCGCTGAAATTATTTTGTTGAGCGTGTTGTGCGCACTAGGCTTCATTACTCTGTTGAAGCACTGATCCGAATGCCGAGAGCTCTCTTGTACGCCTTCCTTATCAAGGCATTGGTTTTCTTCTTTTCTGCTTTCTTCAATCTCAAGTACGGCACAACATACGAAATTCTCCGGATTTAGAGTGCTTGTAATAGCTGCAGGGTGTCCTTCTCTTTCATCTCTCCTCTCTTGTTTGCGATCCTGCCTATCATTCTTGCTATTGCTTTGTAGTCTCTGATAGGCGGCCTATTGTGGCTTGATTATTGTTAATTGTTGCTTTAGTAACCCCGAGAATTTTTCCCTTTGGGACTCTGTTGTATCCCGCACAAGTTTCGGTTTCGCTTCCATACACCAGTGCTATCATCATCATCACATTTCTCTCTCTCTCTCTTCTCTCGAGCTCACACGCTCACACTCTTTGACGTAAATAAAGTCTACCCTGAGCTGTGGTCTGCGCCTGTTCGTTCCCTCCGTCCGGATACTGGACACCACAGACTCCCTGAATTCTGGTTCCGTAAAGCCTCACCTCGATGGGGTGCCCAGCTTTTTTGCTTTCCTGAATATTAGAAGTTCTGATTTGGTCGTGGCACATGCTAGACCACATTCTTCTGCATATTTTTGCGCTGTGTTTGCGACTTCCTGTAATCGGGGTTGTATTTCTCCTTCCTGGCCGGCATAGAGGTTTCTTGAAGCCCCAACATGGCTATGTTAAAGAGCATTGGGAATAATACTTCGAATTGTGGGGTTCCACCGTCGCCCATTTTGATGGGTTCTGCTTTTATCCTGCCCAAGTTGACACTAACTGTGCGTTCGACCAGGAAATATTTAATACAGTTGCACTCCCTGCACCACCGTTCTTTGTCTGTAATATAGCATTAGTTTGGTTTCTTCTAGACGAATCTATTATTTCCTCCTTTTGCTGTATTAGCATGTCATGGTTGACAGATTTGGTTTGAAACCAGAACAGAGAGAGAGAGAGAAGGAACCAGAAAACAGAACAGAGATTACGCATTCTTTTCCATGTGCTTGTATTGTCTTTTGTGGATTATTTTCTCAAAAAGTTGTCTTGGCAGGACGTACGCGAGATTGGTCTGAGATTGGTATAAAACGAGGCTTCAGTATAAAATGCTACTCTGCTGTCTTCCAGATCTGGGCTATTTTCCCTATGGACCAGCAATTACTGAAGAAATCTGTTAGGCTTGTTAGAGAGGCTGCATGGGGTAGGCCAGCATCATGAATATGACTCCATCTCCTCCCGGTTTACCTTTCCTTCCCATTTCCATAACGTTCGTTCGTAACTCGTGGATTGTTATTTCTCGGTCCATTTCGTCATTCGGCTCTCCTTCATACTCTTCCTGTGACGTGTTCCTCTCGCCGATCTGAATGCATCTTCGTGTTAGCTCTTCTTTTAGTTCCTTTTCGCTTCCGTCGAAGCTATGTAGGGCTCTAACTAGGTTCGCCTACTGCTCTCCCTTGCTTTTGTTGAGGTCGATGAGGCATCTTTTAGTCAAATTTTAGACAAATTTATTTTGGCTCTAAGTGTGTTGCATAATTTTACCAGTTAGCTTTGTGTAGCAAAAATGTATATTTTTCTACTTTGGTAACTTCCGCTATGCACTTTTTGAGCTTCTTCCTCAACCACTGCTTTTTTTCTCCTCTTCGTACGGCCCCTTTTTGCCTCCTATAAGTGCAGCAAGTGCGGGTTAATTTCTGGAGTTTCGTCAATTTTCTTTATTCTTTTCGTATGTTGGTTGATTTCGTTTCGGAGTTGTTCGGCCCACTGCCCGTACTCTGTGATTTGTTGCGCCTATCTTTCCACTCTGCTTCCTCTGAGTTGCTTCCAATTCATTCGCCTCGCTTCTCCTCTCAATATCGTGCTCTTGCTGCATACTGTCCTAATTATAAAATGTCTTGATCACTGCCTAAATTTTCTTCGCTGTTCACCGATTCAGCCCGCCTTGCATGCTTTAGCGGTGAGAAATATCGGCATGTGTCTCTACTGACGCTATTTCCTTCCCTCGTTAGCTTATCAGGTCCGTGATTATGGTGATGGTTGGCCGGTCGTCTTCCCTTTGGGGTTTTCAAGCTTTAGCCCCACATCTTGCTGGCTGCATTGACATCTCCTAATATGATCAGTGGAGCCTTCCCGCCTCATTTAGTGCCTTCCTAAAGATGACGAATCTGTCATTTTTGGTCTACTACATCTTTTAAGAATAAATGTGCTCCTCTGTTTACGGGTATGATTTCCACAAAGCAGTAATCAAACTCGTCGTCTTCAAGACCATGATTCGACGCTGCGGATTCTCTATAAACCATTATGCAGATGTTATTCCCCTTCTGATGTGTCTTGTAGCCCGTGACCTCAGCTGTTGTGTTTGTTGTGTAAGTTAGACTCACTTAGACCTAAACCTACTTAAGAGAGTGGGTGCACGATTAAGCGTTGTCAAACGCGATTTGTTATGGTTTCTCTCCTTCATGTCTTTCTGCTAACATCAAGAAAACGCAACCGCAGCACTGATTCCAGCACAAGACTCTTCCATGGCTGTGTGCAAACCTCAAGGACACCACAGACTGGTCTGATCGAAATGAAGGTGTCTGGGGCATTCTGAAGGTGGAGACCTCAAGGGAGTAGCCAGGTGGGCAGAGGTAGCGGTGGCGAGAAAGGGTTTCCAGGAGACTGAAAGGGTGTGTGGCATTCTGTGAGGTAATATTTGTGGAGATTTGTACCAGTACGAATGAAGTTCGCCAGGTGTAGAAGAATAAGAAGATGTAGGTTTGTGAACTAGAAGTGAGCAGCAGCAGACGTACATGCGAAGAAGCGCGAACCTGGCTTCTCACGCCGCACCCGAGTTCAAATTGCCGGAGCTGATCACCTCAAGTTCGACGAGGGTAGTAAACATTTTGCTTTAAAACAAACCAGTTCGAAACTCAAAGCTGTCGGACTTCTTCCTCGCCTTATCTCCGACACGCTCCACTTGCCAGACGGCTGCTTCACTCAGCGGCTCCGATCCGTGCACTACCTTGTTGTGATTGAGCACAATGCACCACTTGGGACAGGCAGATGGCACGATCGGCAGACGTAGCGCAGTCCCCTGACCAGGGGCGCAGGAAGACGGCTGAATTGTCCCGTGCCGCTCGCAACGCATCACGTGTACTCTGCAGCCCTTCCACCGTCAACAGTAGGTGGCCCTTGAAGCAATTGGCAAGAATTTGTGCGCCATCACGCCCTTGGGTCGCGGAGACTTGCACATTTAAGGCAGCGGGCGACTGCACTCGGCTCTTTGCACTTCAAACTGTGCACCCATCACTAGCACGTTCGAGGACCGCATTTTCCAGGACGTCGAAGGCTGCATTTTAGATGGAGGGCCAGCGGTGCCTCCCAGTGCTAAGGGTGTATCTTGGCTGCACTTGCGGCAAAATAATCTTGTTCGCTGCGCACTTCTCTTCCAGTCACAGTTGACAAAATAAGTGCGAGTAGCTTTACACCTTATGAATGTGAAGTTGTCATGGCAGAGGCGGCAGATGGCGCTTATCTGGGGCAGTGCTGCACTTCCAGCAGAGCCGCAATCGGTCGAGGGGCTGCCTCCGGTGCTGCCTTCTCCACCAGAGCTAGGTGCCGTGAGAGTGTAGGGCGGTGAAGTGGGCAAGCCTAGTTAAAAGCCCGCTGTTGTCCCAGACCTCCTTAGTGTTGATGGCAGGCTGCTGTCTAGGGACGGCTGACCGAACATCTGAAGCACAGCCGAAGCTTCGTCTCGTGTTCCTGCTGTTGATGTTGATGATGGCCGCTAAAAAAAAACGAGTCATTGCTGCTGCCCCGACACGCCAGTCGCTGTTGCTTCACGAGTCGGGCAAGATAGTGCTCGTACCGATCTGAGGGCAGCAGCAGCCCTGTTGCGACGCCAGTATCAAGAGTGATTTGAGAACGGCTTTCTGAACAGCACCCATACATGTATGTAGAAGGGACGGCTTTACAACCGCATCAATGTATTTTATCAAATGGGCTACATACACGCAAACATTTACTAGAGTGAACTGGTTGCAAAACTTTGTATGACAGTAACAGCCATACTGAATTTAGTAATACCGCAAGCACTAGGTTGAATGTAATGGCCATTCTACAAGGAAGCATTCGCTCTGCAGCTATTAACATTCCACGTGTCCTTATATTGCTGATGGCATGCTTGGAAGTTTAAAACAAGAGATTCAAACTTCCACATACCTGAAAACAGCAGCAGACACCTACTATTCAGGACAGCTTCAGTAATATACAAAAATAAATAACAAGGAGTTCATTATTCCACTTTTTAATAATCAAAGATAGCATATTACCTTCTGTGAAAGGCTTTTGGAAAGGTTACTGGAATAGCTGAAAGAAAACAAAGGCCTCCTGATTGCCTGTCAAGAAATATCGTCAGACAGATTAATAAGTGTTTCGTAATCTGTGGACTCAGAACAGCATTAAACTTACTTTGTTAGCACCAGTGACACGGAAGTTTTCGACCTGCGAACCCGAAATTACTCTTTTTTTTTTTTTTTTACAAATTATGATCACCGAGGAATGACTACAGGCGAGGAATACTTTTGTTCCAAAATGCAGACCGCGCATAAAGCTATTGGGCCACGTGCTTTACAGGCTAAGAAAAGCAGTGATGATATTGATTTGCTGAGTGTGTTCAGTCACTCGTTACTCATTGAACCCTGATATTTGAAGAACTCAAACGTTGTCTACGTATTTATACTGATGACTTTAAAACATTTTCTAACTAAACGCCAATATCCTCCCGAGTGTCACAATAGCGCTTTTCGAAAAATTTGTTTCTAATCACCTAGAGACGTTTTATGGGAGTTAAGATTTAAATCGGGATCAGCAGAATGATTTTTCTCTAAAGATACCCGTCCACGCTCAATTCGGTTTTCCATATCTTGAATTCTTCCCCTACCGTAATCATAGTACCGGGATCAGAGTATTTAGGTGTGCAGAAATTACTTCATTCAGTGTTTCATACTTCACGCGATTATTGAGATTCTACGTGGCATATGTAGTAGGACAGTCTAATACCTAAAGGTTATCTGTTCTGAACGAAACTGAACTGAAAACCGAAACTGAAGGCGTACAGAAAGGTCACTACAGAAACACGAGGTGCGTTGACCCATGTCGAAGGGACATTTACGCCCAATTAGAACTGCATGCACTATATTGTAAAGTCATGTTGTATGACCATTTGCTTCGTCGCTTGTTGCAATGAGAACAAAAACCAAAGAACAAAAGAAAGCGCTTCACACTGACATCTATTTAGAGGACAACGACGACAACACTGCGCAACAGCGAATAATTCGAATCGGGGCCATAATCCCTGCAACACGTCATAAAAGGAGGTGTCTCCATCGAGCTTCTCGCGTTTCTGATGTGCCTCTATTTCGGTTTTGTGCGAAAAAGAAAATGCCGAATTTGCTCGCGCTACAAGGCTTTAGTAATCGTTTTTCTTTGTTTCAAAAACTGATATACCATAGCCTTGACCCTGGCTTCAAACTTCTTAATGGCACTAATCAGGCAACTTCGTAAGGTTCGTTAACTGGCGATTAATTCGAAAAGTGACTGCAGTAAATTATTCCGTTCTATGGCTTAGTGCTCAAAAATATTTTATGTTTTGAATTCTCTATATTTTAGAAGTTATAAGTGTTCGATGAAAACACCGGTATATTTTTTTGCAGCCGCTCAATTCACTAATCAGGTAGCGTTAATCACTTTTAATAGCGATATTGGTGTCTGAGATCCTATTTAGGGTCTCAGCATTATCGACCATTGTTCGTATTCCTGCCGCGAAAAATTCAGGATCCAATCTACTTCAGGAACAACCCGTCGTAGCTGGACATCTTGATGCAGTGGCTAGTTTGTCCGCGAAGAAGATTTCCGGCCGGTCATTGGCCACTACGCCTTTGGAGAATTCGAAGTGATTGGAGCAACCAAAGTTATGCAGCACGTTTCCACTCTGGTGGAAGATGATGACATGCATCACCTTGCACTCGACGACCACCACGTAGTTCTTGGGGTTCACAGCCACGCCGCGAGAGTGCTACAGGTTTACTGCACCGAACTTGGGCGCGAACTACGAGTGCGATTGTCAATCTGGATCTGGTGCTCCGGCAAACGCTCAGCCACCGCGGGCTCAGCTGACACGCCCACCACAGCCACCCGGTCGAGGTACAGTAGCAGTCCACCACGCTTGCTGCCCTCGCCACACTGGAAATTGAACCGCCGCTCGTGAACAAAGATATCTATGCGGTGACTGTTGGTATCGGCGACCCTACTGTCATTCTGCTTATTCACTGCCACATCAGAAGGTTCTGTCATCTGTCCCTCTATGCGACCGAACTCGCCAAACTTGCAATGGTAAAACTTATTTTGCCAATTTACATGTGCTTTGAATGGGTGCAACTCTACGCCGGTACTAACTAGGCACTTGGAGGAGAGTTCAGCCGGAGCACTCGGCGGAGGAAGCGCCACACAGTCCTCGAGAGCATCAAAGTCCGAGCCATGGTGAAAGATGTCAGCGACTCCGCTCGACCACTTCTCATAAAGGCTGGCCTCAGCGAGGGTGGTTGAGAACGGACCTAGGTTTTTCGCAGTGCTGAAGCGCTCGGACAGAAGTCTCAACTCGAAATGCGATGTCAGAGGTGACGGTTGATGGTGAGTATTCTGGTGCAGTGTGGGCCCACAGTCAACGGCACCCAGAACAACACAGCTGGGCCGAGCAAGTGACGGTTGCACCAAAGCACCTTCAGAAGAACTGCGTTGCGTGATGTGGCCAAACGTGTTCAGTACCCCTACCTGGATTCTTTGATAGTTGGACACAAACTCCAGATCCAGGAGCCCAGATCCAGGCCAAACTGAGATGAATCGCTGGCCCTTGTTCTCTAGCAGAGGCTTGAAGACCAAGGCCTTAGTGCTCGCAGAGAAGCGAATCAACCTTTCCGCAGAGGCATACACCTGGTGGATCCTTTCGATCGCATCATGAGCATTTTGCCCGAGCAAGCCAATAGACACTATCATGGCACTGTAGATGTTCTCGAGCTCGCGCAATGTTCGTTCCGCTGCTCCTCCAGAATGAGGAGGTAGGAGTCAAATCTGTCTACTACCTCCCGCCGGGCTCACTGGTACTGAGCTTGAAGACGTCTTCCCACCTGCTCCAGGGTCTTGAGTGCTGCTCGGAGATCGTTTGGCCTGACCCTTCCGTCTCGTACCACGTGCGGCACGCCCTTGTAGCGCTCGTCGCGCCACGCTGTGGTCGCAAGCCCCGGCATGGCGCCGGAAAATGAAGAAGTTGGCACAAGGCGCCGCAGCGCGATTAGCGCAATAAAAACTAAACATTTCGAACCTCAAAGCTGTCTAACTGCTTCTTCCTTGCCTTTGTTCTGACACCATCCACGTGCCAAGAGGCTGCCTCCCTCCGCGGCCCCAGTTCGTGCATTGACTTGGCGTAGTCGAGCAAGACGCAGTCCTTGAGACAGGCAGCTCGCACGATCGGCAGAAGTAGCCTAGAATCTCCGACCCGTGGCGCAGGCAGGCAATTGGCTTGTCCTGTGACGCCCGCAACCCATCGCGCGGGCTCTGGAACTGTCTCAATGTCAACACCCGGTGGCCATAGAAGCAGTACACGAATTTGTGCGCCATCACAGAGTTGGGTCGCAGCAAGTTGCCAAACTCGAAATAGCGGGCGGTTGTACTCGACTCTTTGCCCTTGCAACATGAGCAGTAAAAACTAGCATTTTCCAGAACTCTAGTTTCCATGATCCTGGAGACTGAATAGTAGAATAGAGGGCCAGCCATGCCACCGGTAGCAAGGGGATATCTTGGCTTCATTTCATGCAAAGAATCAAGTACCCTGTGCGCTCATTTTCCTGGCACGGGTGACAAGATGTGTGCAAGCTGTTTAACACCTTAGGAATGGTAAAAGTGTGATTGCAGAGGCGGCACATGGCGCCTAACTGGGGTAAAGCTGCACTGCCAGCAGAGCCGCCATCGGTCGAGGGGCTGCCTTCCCCACCTGAGCTGGGTGCCGTGAATGTCTAGGGAAGTGAAGTGGACAAGCCTCGTTAAAAGCCCGCTATTATCAGAGACCACCTAAAGGTTGATGGTGAGCTGCTGCCCAGAAACTGCTGAACGAGCATCCGAAGCACAGCCGAAGCGCCGTCTCGGGTTCTCACTGCTGAAGTTGATGATGGTCGGTAACGAAAAGGGTCATTGCTGCCGCCCCAACGCGCCAGTCGCTGTTGCTCCGGGAGTCTGGCAAAACGGTGCGCGTACGGATCTGACATTAGTAGCAGCATTGCTGAGACGCCAAGCGCAGGAGAGTTTTGAGAAAAGCTTTTTGAACAACACCCATAGATATGTGCGAAAGGGAGCCACCATAAGACCATCAATGCATTTTATTAGATAGGCTACACAAACATCAAACATTTAATACTGTAAATTCATTGTGAAATTTTGCGTGAAAGTATTTGCCATACTGAATTTGCTCATTTCGTAAGCACTAGCCCAAATATAATGGTCAATTCTAAAGGGAAGTATTCGCTGTGCAGTTATGAACATGTCACGTGTCCTCATATTACTGCTGGCATGCTCACAGGTTTTAAAAAAGGATTAACACATAAATTAACTCAATAACAGCAACAGTTGCCTGCTATTCAAGACAGCTTCAGTACAACAGCAATGAAACCATGCAACTGTTTAAAATATGAACGAGTTAATTTTTCCATCTTCTTTTAATAATCAAGGGAAGGGTACTACTAAAGGTGGAAGACTTTGTGAAAGGTTACTGGAATAGCTGAAAGAAAGCAAACCATTTCTAATTACCTGTCATTAGATATTGCCAACCAGGTAAATAAATTTTTCACAATATGTTGTTATAACAGCATATAACGTACTCTTGTTCTCTAGTGGCATGGAAGTTCTCGAGCTGCTAACCCTGAGTTATTATTTGTTTTTTCAACATTACAAGCACAAAGGAAGTATTACAAGTGAATACTGTTGTTCCCAACATAGAGACGACGAATAAAGGTATTGTGCCAGATGATATATAAGCTAAGAAAATCAAAGACGATGTCGATTTGCTTACTGTGTTCTGTTCTGTCAGGCATTATTCTGCGAACCCCGATATCTTAAGAAGTCAAAAGTTGTCCTGTTGTTTAAGCTGGTGACCGCATAACAACCCTCCAAACTACAATTATATATCTTCCTGAGTGTCTTAATTGCTCATTTTGAAAATTTCATTTCTGTTCAAGTAAAAGCGTTTTCTTTTTCTTTTAGCAGGAAGGGGGGGGGGGGGGGGGGGATTATGATGTAACTCAGACATAGAAGTCTGATTTTTCTCTAAAGGTAGCCGTACACGACTCCATTCACGTTTCCATATCTTGCATTCTCTGGCCACCATAATCATAGCACCGGCATCATCGTATTTACGGATGCAGAAAGTTCTTTGCACAGTGTTTCTTATTGCACTCTTATTATTATTATTATTAATTCTTATTAATGACCTTCTACGTGGCATATGTAGCTGGACTATTTATTACTTTAGAAGTTAGCTGTCTTCATGAAAACATCAAGTTGTCTTTAAGCAGTTCAGGTCCGCAAATAAGAAACTAGTTCCACATTTAAGGGTTTGACGAGATAGCTTTAGTTTTTGGCGTGTGCGGCTCCTCTTGTGAAATCATTTTCGCTTACATGTGCTTTGGTACTTGTGTAATCATTAATTCCTTAATTTGTGCCTCAATCATCTTGCACGAATTCATTAGCATACACAAGTAAGCTACCCATTTATATGAAAGCCACCCTACATATATTCGCACAAAGTGCCGCTTTAACCAAACCATAATGGCACGCTTTCGTGCCTTCGGAGTAGAGCGTCTTCCTCGTCTCGAAGTGGTCTGGAAGGTTTTATTCCCATTTCAAACTCCCGCCTGAATGAAGAAGCTCGAGGTGGTAGCACCTGCCATATCAATTTCGCCAAACAATCCGTAACCGGCAATATCTGCTGAGAACATACCTGCACCTTCCAAAACCATACCCGTAATTTTCCGCCCACAACGGGGATAACAAAGTCAGCAATGCCGCATTTTTTTTTTTGTCAGAACATGGCTTTTAGCGTCTTCGTGTTAAAATATTATCACGTGGTAGCGACGATGTCGAAGGTAGCCATGGAAGAGACTGGGGTTGCACTGAAAGAAACCCTCTATTGGGCTGACTTGCGCCAGCAAAAGACCTTAGCAAGTCAACGGAGGCGAAACAGCAAGCATGCTCGGTATTCGTCGAATTACAAGTATCCCTTGCACTCATCAGTGCTCAGTTTAAAGTAGGTGCCGAAGAATCTAGATAAACAGGCCAAGGGTGCTAGAACAGCCCGAAACAATGCGAGAGCGGTCGCGCTTGGCGGCGATCGTTCGAGATAAAGCTCGGCGCATCTTGCGCTACAAAGAAAGTGATAAAACCCGATTACTATGACTCTGAGCGTTAATACACAAAAAGCGCAAGACACTTATGTACGCTACCAGTAAAATGATAAAGTTGCATGCTAGCAGAACAAACAAAGAATACAATGGTTCACTACAATAGTACATGGAGTCCGCCACAAGGATCCATAATGGAGCCTCTTTTGCCTTCCTACGTTTAAGGACATTTCGAAGACACTGCGCTGTTTTCAAACTTTAATGTGTCTGATGTCACTACACTTGTGTTTGCCGGCAACTATCTGTATGTAATGGGAAATGCTGTAAGTAATGAGCTCCTAGACATGGCTTCTTAGTAACCATGCACACAGCTTTAAAGTAAAAGATTTTTTTTTTTGTTCGAAACAAAGGGTCGTGGACACAAGTGGTCGTTCTCTATTTATTGAAAATGATATTAATGAAAGTTTGTTTTCCTTCAAATATTTAGATACTATACTTTTGATTGTCCCCTATAGCTTTGGAAGTAGCAGGTACAGTGTACATGTCGTTGTAAAACGGTTGCATATGCTCGTTTTACTTCGGCGAAGAAACGGCATCACTTTCTACGCACTATTCTTCTATGACCGCACTGAGCATTATGTCAGAGCCACCTCATTATCGGAGTCAGACATGCATGTCAACCTAATAAACATGTTTATTACCATTGTTGAGAGCGCTAAAACGTACCTTAAAAAGCCATGGGGTTATCGCCCTTTTAAAGAATATCATTTTCTGTGTTCCACGACCACAAATTATCGGCACGGTGCTAAACATACTATAAATGCAAACTACCTCTTGTACAGGTGCTGTCAAAAGTGAATGGAAGATGGCCCTGCCGAAAAAAAAATGGATTTTTTTTTAATTCAAGGCGTAATGATTGAATTACGTTGATGCACTGTGTAATACGCGCAATAACAAGTCTGCATATATCGATTTACTGATAAGTTATATATCAGAGGCATGAAATTAAACATTTTCTCCAAGATTACCTTTCATTTACTTTTGACAGCACCCGTATGTTCTGTTTGCCCAAGGATCCTGTTCCTAAAGATGCGGGATCGAATCCCGACCTCGGCGGCCGCTTTTCGATGGAGGCGAAAGGCAAGGAGCCTGTGTGCTGTGCGATGTCAGTGCACGTTAAAGAACCCCAGGTGGTCGAAATTTCCGGAGTCCTCCACTACGGTGTCTCTCATAGCCTGAGTCGCTTTGGGACGTTAAACCCCCCAAGCTAAACTAACCAAACCATAAACTTTCGCTGCCGACTTTACATAGAGCAGCCGGTGGCCATACCTGCAGGCCCACTATTGCAGAAAATTAGGAGACTATAGCTGAACTAACCCAACAATTTAACGCACCAAAACTTTAGTCACACTGCATTTACACTACCCCCTATAGCCATATTCCTCAACGGGTTTAGCCCGTCAGTTACGCTATAATGTGTTCCAAACATGCGACCCGCGGAGCTGTGTGATGGGGCCCGCCGGCTACCAAAAAAAGTCAGCCTTTTTTTCGCCAGTTTCGGTGCCAGATTCTAGAATCGGCTTTGTTTTTCAACTAAAACAACTAAAAGGCGTCGTCCCTAGACAGTATACACATTCTTTCTGGAGGCGAACAGAGACATTGGCCCCTTGGTCTGAGTGGCCTTTGGACGGGCGTCAGCTGCATTCAAGTCAAAACACTTGACAACCCACCCTCAGATTCATTTACATTTTTCAGAAAAAAATTTCAGTATAAATGAATACGGTATTTATTAACCGTTGCCACGTTTCAGTCAATCTCTACCTGGCATTCTGAAGTGCGGCCTGTTCGGTAATTAGGTGGGATCGAGCACACTCCACTTTTTTTCACAAAGAATGGGGTTTGTGGTGTGTAGGGATGAAACACTTTGGTTTAGTTTTATTTATTCACCTTCTTATATTTTAAAAATTCTTGTTGCGTTCCTAACTTCTACTCTTATTTTTTGTTATTGCGGCCCGCATAGCAATATGTGTTTGAGAATCCTAGGCTATATCAATATTTTCAGCGTGAAATGTAGGTTTATTTTTGTGTCTATAACTATGTGGCATTTTTAGCTAACTCTTAACACTTGTTTTGACGGGCTGGCTTGATAGGCTCGGCGCCTCTCCGTAATTCGTGAGTACTCGAAATTGCTTACAGATTATTCCTACTATGAGTAAACAGGTTGTAAACTTGGAGTACATGTGGTAGAACATCTGTAAATCGATACCGAAAGGATCACCGCCTTCGTCTTGCAAGAATCTTGAAAAAAAAAAAAATGACAAGAAGCGCGATTACCTCCTGCATGCATCGAGGTGCAGATAAGAGCAAGCCCATTATTCCGAGCGCTGCATATAGATAAGATTGTTATGTGACATGTCACGCAACAGCTAGAGATCCCAAAAAAAGGTTTGTAAGATGAGCAAAAAAATTGTCAGAACCGAACCTCGTGTTTTCCAGAGCATCGTGCATATTTGTCAGCTGGAGATTTTTTTCTCCACCTTGCCTTACATAACTCATTGATTGATTGATTGATTGATTAATTAATTAATTAATTAATTAATTGATTGATTGATTGATTCAAAGTTTATTTGAAACAACTAAGACATTGCCTTAGTCGACCCGGCATACTTAGACGTACGCTGCTTACGAGGCCACGTCAGCCTTGTGGAAAGCAGCGAAATTTACGAGTTGCAAGAAAGAAAATAAGATTAGCGCTAAAAGCTACATATACACCAGGAGAAGCACTATATAAATAGAGAATATTTCACTTTTTACGCAATGTTAAAGTATATAAGTTTACAGGTACTGGTTCTTCCTATAAAGATAAACATACTTCAGACCGCAGTTCAGCTACAATGTAAAATTATCAAGATATGCTAGAGAGCGAAAACTGTGCGTTTAGATTGTATCTGCGGATTCATTTATCGAATTTTGTTTCTAATTAGCAGTATTGTTCACTTGTAGAAGGGGTGCTATGTATGCAAGATCCATAATGATCGGATACGGAAAAATTATTTCAAGAATCTGTAATCCTAACTTCTTAAAGCCATTATTAGTATGGCACGATGTGTTTATGTGTTAATCTTTGTTTTTCTTTTTTTAAGAAGGGCGGGGGGGGGGGGGGGGGGCGTTCTGAATACGAACCATGCTAACCTTATATGTGGTTTCGAAGGCCATTTTATCTAGTCTGTTCTCGTGCAATATTTCGTGACCTTTATACACGTTTTGTAGTCTACTCATTTCTAATGCGCAATAAGGATTGAATAAAAGCCTTCAGCGCTGTGATAATTGCAAGTTTCCAATAGGCCGCATCGCCGTCCTTTTAACAACAAGAAGAGATGGATGGTGATGGTGGCCCACCCTTGATATCGGGTCGCCGGTTTAACTTCAAAAAGCTAAAGGCGTGGCTAAAGAGAGTTTAAATTTATTTCCGTAATCAGCCATGCAAGAGAACACTAGCGTGAACAGGATTGTCATCATAAGACAATATCGCAATCCGTTCAAAACGCCAACAGCTCAACAAATATCACTACGAAATAGATCGACATGGGAATTTCTTGACACAAGACAATTCCTTGACACAAGACACCCAGGAAACGAATTAGTGAACACTGTCGCATCCGAGTGCTTTCAAAGTACATAGTGTATATTGCCAGAATAGTTTACATCGTTCGCCCTAAAAGGAAATATGTTTCTTACTTGAATTCCTTGTGCATCCTGTCCGATTTTAGCGATGAGCTGAAACGGCCCACGTCATACGACAAACTCGCCTCTACACCACAAACCACACAAATGCAAACCCACCCATTTCCGTTTTCATACCCGTACATCGCACCTAATTTAATAAAATGTTTTCTAAGTCGAGTTACTATCAGTCAAAAGACTACGGACAGAGCCCTCAAGTGATAAGAAATATATGCTGCATGCATCCCTCCTCCTGCTGCTCGCTCCTGGCTCGGCGCCTTCTTCACAAAAAGGAAAAAAAGAAATTATATCCGGCATCGAGGACAGTTCCACCACTCGGTCTCATTGAAAAGGAACCGACTCATGAGGCTTGCTATATGAAAGCATTTATTATCAGAAACATCGCACCAGGAGCAAGCTTATCCCAGTGTAAACTATAAAGGGCAATATTTATGATTTCGACTGGGGAAGGAGGCGTTGGTGAGGGAATCAGTTGTGAACTTAAATCAACACAGTTAACGAAAGTGTATGGATAGCTGGGCGAAATGGTAACAGTTCATTGTGTAATCTATACGGAGCAAAAACAGATGAAGCAAGAGAAGAGCAAAAATGACCTCTCGTCAGTGTGGTTTTCTTCCTTCATCTATTTTAGCGATGAACCATCCACGATAAACAGTGAACGGAATTAGGATGGCGTTCTGAAATAATTTGCAGCGGAATAAATAGGCTGACTTTGGGTGGATGTTTGTAGGGTTTGTAGAGATTTTTTTATGTCAATGCCCCCCCTCCCCCCACTGCAACTTTTCTTCTCCTTTGAGACTCAGAATTTTGCACAAAAACTATGAAGTGCAGCTTGCAACGAGCTATAGATTATTTTGCACTCTGGCCCTATCTACTCGTGAGCTCCCCCCTCCCCCCACTGCAACTTTTCTTCTCCTTTGAGACTCAGAATTTTGCACAAAAACTATGAAGTGCAGCTTGCAACGAGCTATAGATTATTTTGCACTCTGGCCCTATCTACTCGTGAGCTTTAAGAGAGAGCAACTGTTATCTTTGTTTTTTGTCTTAATTAAGTAAAAGTTTATTCACTCACACCGAACAAACAAATAAACCTGCAACACCTAGCCATTAGGAATCTGACTACTGTCAATTTAGAAGAAATGCAAATGTTGAACGCAAAAGCTGGAGCATCCTTGAGGCGCGCATTGCGTGCCTGACATGTTGCGTATAGTTAGCAACGCATGGCAGCCCAGGCGCGACGTCCACGGGTGTTGCGCGCACAACACGGGAAGACTCGGAAGCAACCCCCCCCCCCCCCTCCCCCTCCCCCTGCGTCAGATGCACGTAGTTTATGTGTTTCAGTTGCGCCGAAGAACGCGCTGGCGTCATCGGGCAGCAGGTGTTTCCGACGGCGGGAGGTCGAGGGGCCACCGATGGTTCTCCTTCCTCCGTGAGCTCTCGCTGGCGTTCCGGTGAAGAAAGGGAGCAGCATCTCCCCATGGACCAGTCCGCCTGCTTGCGCAGAGGCCCTCTTCTCACCCACGGCACACCTTTCGGCCAACGCTATCTATGCGGAAAAGCGTTCTGCCCAACACAATAGCCGATCCTTGCCCCCCCCCCTCCCCCCTCTCCTTAGAAAAAAATACAAAGACTGCGATGAGAACGGGCGCACACGGCTCCTGCGGTGGCCTCTTGGAAGTACTTGCTATGACCTAATTCGCGATCAGCGACCAAATTACGCAACGATGGCAGCATGATTCCATCACAAAAACGTCTCAAACCTGCCGCCGGCCATCTCTTATTGACTTATATGTCCACCGGTGAGAATCGACCAATAGGACCAGGGCTAATTGACCGGTTCGTTAGATGTAGATTTATGACGTGGTCGTTCCTTACTATGGCCCCAAATCTTAATACTTTTCATCCTTTTGAGAGGCTCAGGACAAGGGCCGAATGTATCAGGGTAAGGATTCATAACTATTCCGCTACGAAAAGCGTTTCCTAAGGCGCTGGTGTAAGTACCAGTCGAACACAAAACCGACAATGTGACAGCCGAGACTGTATTATGGAATAACAGCGAATACCACTGCTCCCGATTTCGGCTTTCGATCATGTGCCCTCTAGAACGCAAAAAAAAATAATAATAATAAAAAAATAAGTATTTGCAATGCATAACATAAGCGGAGTTTGGGACGCACATGCAACCGCGACCTGCGTGTCTGCCCCTTAGAGCAACAACCTGGAAGTGTTTGGTTCGACTACCAACCGTTCACTCGCAAGGAATATTATACATAGCCATAGTGGAAAAATAAGGAAAAAGAGCGGGTGATTTAGCTTGAGACTAATCACGAATTATCGTGCGCTAGCACTGTTAGCCCTTGTTTCGCGTGGTTTTTCTTGAGATATCATATGATGTCAACCCTTACACATATTTAGCGTTTATAGACTACAATAAATCATTTGACTCAGTCGAAACCTCAACAGCCATGCAGGCGTTGCAAAATCCGGCTGTAGATGAGCCGCATGTAAAAGTATCGGAAAATATCTTTAGCGGTTGCATAGGAGCCAGTGTCCTCCATACGTTTGGTTTGGTTTACGGGGCTTAATGTCCCAAAGCAGCAAGTAAATAATTCACAGCTGGATCCACTTGCACGAGGGATACACACGCGCTCACGGTTAACATCACATCTGGGGATCCAGGAAATAAAGCAGGCGATGTCGCAGAGAAACAATGCGCTAATCATGTACGCATTCATGACGCAATTTTTTGTATAACATCTTTAGCGGTGCTGGTAGTTGATGTCAATCTTTTCCTTCACAGGAGGCGAAGTGACGCTCCTTGTCAAGATGAAAAGTATGCGCCGAACTGTATTGGTAGTTTAAAGGAACACCGGCGTCGATCATTTAGGCTACTCGTCTAAGCGAAGATATCTGCAGAGGTTTAGGCAGGCAGTACCATTAGCCACTTCGAGATTAACATCGACACTTTTTTGTAAACGCTGCGCTGCGGTGGTTCAGTGGCCAGTGCGCCCTACTGATGAGCCCGAGCACACGAGTTCGAATCCGGCCGCAGCGGGCTCGCTTCGATGGAGGCGAAACACAGGGCCCTCGTGTACTGTACGGTCATCAGTACGCGTTCAGGGATCCAGGTGATCCAAATCACTACGGAGCCCTCAATTACAGCTTCATAATAGCCATTTCACAATGGGACGTTAAGCCCCCATTAAACAGAACCAAAGTAACTTCTACCAACGCAGGAACAAACCTTCGAGCAATGGTGGTATTCCAAATTATGAATGCAATAGTGGTACAACGCTATACACAATGGGACTACCCGTGCGTTAATGTTTTTCCGAGAAAAACATTTCTATGTCTGGAGGAATCCGCCAACGTAAAGAAGGTTCGTAATGATGGAGTAATTACTCGTTAGCATCCACCCACGGGAAAGCTATGCAGTCTTCACAGAAACTTCGCTGCTTAAAAACTCGTCCTGGTCCGAGGATTGAACCAGAGAACACTGCTATGCGGGGCAGTCGCTCTACCGACTTAGCTGTTTATGGGAATATATAGCTTTCCTTTGCAGCATTATGGCATTTTATAAGATGTATACTAATGAGTAATTCTTATTACAAACATTTTCATGACACTCAGGAGCCCCCCGCGGTGGCTCAGTCGTTAAGGCGCTCGACTATTGAACCCAAGGAGTCTCGGGATCAAATCACGGCGGCCGCTTTTCGGTGGAGGCGAAAAGCGAGGGGCCCGTGTGCTCTACGAAGTTAGTGCACGTTAAAGAAGCCCAAGTGTCAAAATTTCCGGAGCACTCCACTACGGCGTCTCTCATAGCCCGGATCGCTTTGGCACGGTAAACCTGCAAATCACAAACCATGGCCCGCACGATGAGGGCAGCGCGATGACATGTGCCATAAGAAATCCCTGTCTCTGCCCTCCAAGCGAGGTGAAGGTCGACGACGTCATTATAGATGGGTTTATTGGTAGAAAAGGCAGATAGGTTGGCCAGAATGATTAAACTCTGGATTGCTACTCTGCACTGGGAAAGGGGAGAAGAAAGAGGAACATGGTGGGTTACGATGTGGCAGAAGGCATATGAAAATATATATAGGCCCGGCAACTTTCGTTACAAGCGAGAGTCAAATCCCGTGTCGCACAAAAAAAAAAAAAATGCAAAGAATCCGCACTGCCCGAATACCCTACGCATTGTACGCCAAGCGCCCAGCAGCATCTCCTCCGACAGAGGCCTCTTGTCTAAACACTTCAAAGAAACGGCTAGCACATTTCTTTCCCGCGCATACACTGGGCACACCAATCATTTATGGTCCACAGTCTATGTGATGCCACAAGTTGAACCATCCGGATAGTCCGCCTGTCCAAATAAATGCAAGTACCTGCGCGTGAAAGCCACGTTTAAACGAAGTTTATGTAGCAAGCATGCCTGATGACGCGGAATATCACGGGGAACATAAAATTTCAATGTTCGATCGAGTCTTTTTAGGGGGATGTGTCGGGCGTCTGGCTGAGACCAGTAAGCTGTCGTAGCATTATTCATACAGTTCGTAAGAACGACTCTCCATTTGCTTTTGGGGCATACTTCCACGCCAACCACTGCTGAACTTGTAGCCCTTCAGGAATCTGTTCGCTACATATATTTATTTATTTATTTACAGAAGACTGCTGGCTTTATTGCAAAGCCTTAAGCAGGAGTGGGTGTAAAATACACTTTGACAAAAAGAAAACCTCCCTGAGGTACACGCAACTCGGCACACAATACCGAAAGAAACAACATTATACAATATTAGACGACGCCTGGCGTCAAAATGAGCACTGGGGAAATAAAATGAAAATGTTGAATGCTGCAAAATTGTTACGAATTCCTAAGCGACTCCGTAAATGACCCCACAGTAGAAGCCTCTACAATATTCGCTTTGAGGACATTCCATTCCCGCACAGTACGGGGGAAGAAAGAATTCTTGTATGTTTCAGTGCGGCATGAGTATTCCTTCACTTTTAAAGAATGGTAGGATCGTGTCGAACGACCCGGGACGAGCTCAATGTACTTGCTGCTGTTAATTCCTAATTTGTTGTGAACAATCATGAACATATATTTAAGCCTCTCGCGGTATCTCCTGAGCTGCAAAGAATCCAAATTTGCTTTCTCAAGTAGCATGGTAGGGGACGTCTGCCAGGTGTATGAATTATAAATAAATCGCACTGACTTTCTTTGAATATTTTCGAGTGTTTTAATGTTTTCTTTAGTATAAGGGTCCCACACAACAGAGGCGTATTCTAAAACAGGTCGGATAAAAGTTTTGTAAGCTAGTAACCTAATTTCCTGCGTAGAGTACCGGAGAGATCTTCTTAAAAAGCCAAGTTTTTTCATAGCTTTATTTTTAATATTAGAAATGTGTTTGTTCCACCGTAGGTCAGAGCTAATCGTTAATCCCAAGTACTTGTAGCTGTCCACGGTAGACAGGGGATGGTTATTAATAGTATAGGCAAAACTTAACGGCCGCTTCTTCCGCGTAATAGACATTGAAACTGTTTTTTTAGTATTAATACTCATCTGCCACGTTGAGCACCAATCATGAATTTTAGCCAAGGCGTCATTAAGAAGAAGCTGGTCAGCAGGCGTTCGTATTTCATGATATAATACACAATCGTCGGCAAACAGCTTGATTTTTACAGGAATTTCTTTAACAATGTCATTTATAAAAATTAAAAAGAACAATGGCCCAAGTACTGAGCCTTGTGGGATACCGGAGCTTACCAAAGCTGGGCTCGAACATGCATTGCCGATTGATATGGACTGATATCGAGACGATAGATATGCTTGTATCCACGTCAACAGTAGATCGTTTTTAAAGATAGTATTTAGCTTTAGCAAGAACTTTCTGTGTGAGACCCGGTCAAATGCTTTTTCGAAATCTAAAAAAATGACATCAATTTGACACTGGTTATCAATGGCTGCGGCAAAATCCTGCATCGTCTCTAGAAGTTGGGTCACTGTAGAGAAGCCTTTGCGAAAACCGTGTTGCCGGTCGTCAATTACGCGATTGGTTTCCAGGAAGGCTGATATATGCCCAAAAAGTATATGTTCAAGTATTTTTGAAGAAGTACACAGTAAAGATATTGGCCTATATGAGCTAAGTAGAGATGAATTTTCAGTTTTGGGAATAGGAATAATTTTTCCGTGCTTCCAGTCCTCCGGGAGCTCGGCGTTTAACAGAGACTTCTTAAATATGAGCGTTAAGTACTTGGAACACCATTCGGCATATCTCACAAGAAACGTATTTGGTATGTCATCAATTCCCGGCGTCTTTTTTGCGTCACAACTGAGAAGCAGAGAGAAAACACCTTCTTCAGTTACAGAAACATCAGTAACAGGCGGACAAGCTGAGTTAAAATGAGGCTTTCTACCATCATCGTGCGTAAACACAGTACAAAAGAAACGGTTGAAAGACGAAGCAATCTGTGTCGCATCAGTAATCAGTTCGCCGTCAACGACAACGCTGTACACAGGTTTCTTTTTCTTTGATAACTGCCGCCAGAACTTTGCAGGGGACGAAACAAGAAAGTTTTTCATAGATACGCTAAAGTGATACTCTTTTGCTTTTTGATACTGTGTTTTAAGTTCAAGCGCATATCAGACAGTTTAGCAGCATCAACTGCCGACTGGCTTCGCCGAAGTTTTTTGCGAACTCTCTTAATCTTTCGTCCCATGCGTACAAGTTCCCTCGTCATCCAAGGGCTGCTGGCGCGTAGGGTAATTACCCGAGTAGGCACAAAACGCGAAATGCAATTCAGAGCAAGGTTCTTAAAGAAAACCCAGAGATTTTCTACTGAGCAGTCGCAGGATTCGTAAAGAACCACAAAATCTGAGAATGAAATATTAAGTAAGTCTAAAACTGCAACATCATCAGCCCGCGAGAAGTTTGGCACAACACGAACCTCTTTCTTTTTATTTTTCGGAAGAAGCAATGGAATGTTTAAAGATACTATAACATGGTCAGATATGCCTTCGAAGTATTGAAGTAGAGGACCACGACGAAAGACACTGTTACTAACGAAGAAAAGATCAAGAATGGATTTCTTATCCTTTTGTATACGCGTTGCTTGCTTTACTAATTGAGTTAAATCGTGATCAAGTACGATGTCTACAGGAAGTTCGGCTGATGTGCAGAGCGGCTCTGGAAACTGTTTGTCCCAATTGACGAGCGGCATGTTAAAGTCTCCAGCCAATAGTACATTACTTGATTGTGCTTTCGTAGTACATAAGAACTCATTTAGTTTCTCAACGAAAACACCGTCACCTCGTGGTGGGCGGTAAAACGCGCCAATAACAAGACTAAGTTCATTTAGAATTAGTTTACAAATGACGCATTCAATTCCTGTCAATGTGGGGAACCACCTCAGAAATGGTGTATATTTACGGACTCAAAGACTGCATTCCAAATTTTGAAATATTTCGTACGCCACACCGCCTACCAGTCTCTGGCACTCAACATCACGGAGCTCCTTACATCTGCCCGACTGTAAGGCCACAGGATAATGTTTCAGTGAATCCGTGCTCACTGCGGGCTCCATGGAAGTGAACAGGCTGATGCTGAAACAAAAAGTGCCCTTAACAATGACCTCCAAACAGCCGTGCCTTTTTCTTCCTACGATGACGTCGCTACTTGCAAAATGTATGTGCGCCTGTAAATCAAAGCGCCGATGCACGCAGGCTCTACTGAACGCGCAACGTCCTTAGATATGACTCCAGTAAGCAACTGTGGGACTTGCTTGTTGTGAAATGTAAAACAAAACAAAAAAAGAAATGTTGTGTATTCTTTCCAAAATTGTACGTAGAGTGAGTTGGGCACACTTCACTGCACCAGTCAAGCCTTCTATTCCGATCGTTAACAGACATGCTAACGGTACGCACAGATCGCCAGCCACTTGTGTTACCGATCGTTCTCTATAAGTTCCACAAACCTTCGTCTGCGGTAGTACGCGCATGACCTCATACAGAAAGCACCGAAAATCAATTTATTCTTTTAAATCTGTCAAATGACGGCTTCTTCTGCTCTCGTCGCTTTTTACAATCACTGTTTATGTTTGCATGCATCCTGGACGGGCAAGACCAAGAGGGGTAGAAAAATTGCAATTCCGCTCTCTTTCCACAATACACATTTCTCGCGGCGCTGGGTGAGTAAAATTAGGTACAGTCCAGCCCCTTTCTTTACTTTTCTTCTTTTATTCGCTTGCGCGGTACAATTGAGACTGTGAAATGGCACCTCAAAAGAAACGCATTGTACCACGCAACCATGGTTTGAAAGTAGAGCCGTAGAAGTTGCTTCTTCTGGAGCGCACGAGGAGGCATTGCGGTCGACCTCGTGATCTGATACCCTTGGTGCACTTGTCATGCATAAAGTAAAGCGGCGGAAAAGCTGGCGCCAGACAAGGGACCGATAAGAGGGAAATTCAGCGGCGCGTGTGTGTTTGTATGGGCGCCCGCTTGTTCCTTGTCTTACATCCGTCTCTGCGCCAAGTGAATATCCGACCGGCTAAAAAGCTCCCGGCTGAGTTGCCGTTACTGTTCTCTTTGTTCCGCATTTGTTTTTGTTTTTTTTTTTCTTCTTCTTCTTCTTAGCGCTGATCTAAAGCGCAACTTACACCGTTGCGTCTGGGCAGAGCGCTGCTTTCAGCAAAAAAAAAAATATATATATATATATATATTTTTGCAGTTTGCTCAGGTCGTAGTAATTCTCTTCGTACCATTCGCTCGTCCTTTGCACCACCGTAGCTCTTCGCTCCTTTCTTTTTTAACCTTGACCACACAATGTTTATATAAACACACATGGAGAAGCGAAAGCCGGCGCGCTAAATTATTTCCCGTCAGGCACATCCGGACGTATCGAACCGTCGCGTTTAAGCCACGAATGCCATGACTCTGGCCAATTTATGGTCAGCGCTGAGGCTCATTTACTCCATATGGACGGTCATTACGAGTTATTTCCGGCGGAAAGGGAAGTTCATTGAAAGAGAGAAAGTAAACATTTATTTGCTTCACAAAGTCTTGCAGAGCTCTGCCCGTGATTGGGTCCAGGGCTCCTGCAGCCTTTGCTGCCCGGCTAGACCATTCGACAAGCCAAAAGCTTTCTTTTCGCTTCCCGAATTTCATTGAGTTTAATGTAAAGCGATAAAGCATACAGCCAGTCCAATGGCGTCACTGAATCCTAACTATTACACTGTGGTGTGGTTGAACAGGGCACCTCCAGGTGGCAGCGGTTGGCAAAGTGAGAGTAAATGTGGCACATTTATGGCTTCGACCACGATATTTTCTGGGAGAAGGGAAAGAAGGGAGCATGGCATAGGGAACGGAGGATTGATGGAATAAAGAGTTGGCTCTGCAAAGTTATGCCACAGCGCGGCGTTCAAGCGCAAAGGCTTCGATATCCCAACATTGCTCTAGTAGCTTTGTGGGCCTCTAGAACGGATTAAAATGACACAGGAGAGGGGCAGGGTATATTACAAGAGAGTGCGCACCACGTCTTTTTTTTTTATTTTCCAAAAGGGCGTATAGAACCTAAGGCGCGTGTCGTTAATGTCTGGGGATTTTTTTATTTGTACATGCCCGATATGTTGCGTATGTGTCGTTCCAATTGCAATCGAAATTGAGACCCGGTCGTCAGTGGTTCTCTCAGCACATTCCCTTCGTCGGGTGATCACTTCGCGCTCCCGACCGCCGCGGCGTCTCGGGGGTGGTGAGTCGCCGAAGGGACCAGTGACGTTCGCGAACCCGGCCAATCAGAGGAGAGGAGAGGTGAGCAAAGATCAGGACGGCCATGGCACTCTTCCAGCAGCCGCTGCCGTGTTCGCAGCCGTTGAAAGGCAGTGGACGCGGCGAGCTAGTCGCCGCTGATGTGGACGGAAACAGACGGGTCGAGCGAAGAGAAGCGGAGAGGAGAGATGGCGCGACTGGCTCGTTCTTTACTTGTCCTTCTGCTCCTCGGGGAATGGTCCAGCCAAAACGTTCTTGATAAAGTCTGCAGAAGACGCGGCAAGGATTAGGCAGGCCGATATAATTCTGCTTTCAAAGTGGCTTCAGTACAGAGACAGCAAACGAATCGATATATATATAACGTCCGCTAATGCTTTTCTCTCCCCCCCCGCCCCCCTCCCTTTTCTTTTTCTTTACTACCACAGAAAGTGAATTTGTAACGTCGGACTCCGTTGAAATGTTGATGGGTATATGTCTGTGAAATAAAACATAACATTCATGTACAGGGTCGTCCAGTCTTAGCTGAAACACGCGGTCACTCTCTTCAAAGCCCCATTGCGTCTCACACGGTTGCATATGAAACCAAAGTGGTGCAACACAGTGCGACCTGGCGGTGGTGCTTTGCATAGCCTGCCATTCAGCTTCACTGCCCCGCCAGGTCGAGTGATCGTGTTTCACTTGAAGCGGACGACCCTATAAAACTCGAGCCTTGACGACTTTTCTGTCAACGTTTCTGGTCCATGTTTGAACGAAGCGCGCTTTGTTACCAAAAACGAGTTCCTGTGCTGTTTTCATCACCAACTCACTTCTAGTATATCCGCAGATCGCTGACGCAACTTTATAAGTACAGATCAGCCACTAGCTGTCCAATGTAACTGGCTGCACCGCTTCTAGTATATCCGCAGATCGCTGACGCAACTTTATAAGTACAGATAAGCCACTAGCTGTCCAATGTAACTGGCTGCAACGACAAAGTGGCGTCTGAAAGCATTACTGCTGTATAGAAAGGGTGCTCACTTTAAAATCACGCTTCGTTCACTTTCACGTAATAAGCCTTCTGTATCACGCCCGTGTATTAGCTACGAGGTCTTTGCTTTGTCTCTGGAGAAGGTGGTCTACATAGCGAAAACAATAAAATAAGCTACGTTCTCCCACCTAATAACGAAAGACACGTATAGAAGGCGTTTAAAGTAAGAACCGAAGAGACGAAGCGGAGAGCGCGAGGTCTTGCTATATCCTCGCCACTGAAAACGCGTCGTGCGTAGCGATTGCGAATAATTGGCCTGCGAGCCACTTCGACGTCACGACCACGGGCCAAGGTGTTCATTTATCACGACCACAATGATGCCTGTATACCACCCTTCTTCCTATGGGAGGACACCTGCTTACGCCTGTAGCGCGCGCGTGTGCCGGTGTTTAATGTGTGTTGGCGGATGTTATTGTGACCAACTTCCTGCGTGTGTTTGGTTTCCTTGGTTACTCCCTTTGTTCGGTCTGCAGGAGTGAGGCGCATCGCGGCAAGCTTCGTATTGAAGATCTATAATAATTGATCGCACCCTCATCAATCTGAGCGAGAGGCGCGCTGCATATTCAATCAGCCGGGAGCAGCTAGGGCGGAACAGTTCCCTGAGCGCGCCTTTTTATTTTTATTTTTTCGCTCGCAAGTCAATAGAGGCTAACGGAGGTGTCTCGACGTCGGTTCGCTCACGCACGCTGCGGAAATGTGTATGTTAGATGTGAGGCGCCAAGCTGAGGCGAGCTGAGCAAAATTATAAAATATTAGCGAATACAGTAGTTAGTTGTTGTTTTTTTCTCCCGCCGAGTGTAAGAGCCTCACTATCTTTAGATTTTTAGTCCATTTTCTGAGACATGCATATGTTTCATATCCTCCACACGGCGCTTCATCCTCACCTTGTAATGACCTTGAGAAAATGCCCTGTTAGAAGCTCAAAGGCATATTATTTTGAGGAGTTCTCTAAGCAACCCTGTGCATGACATATTGCATTAATATAGCACACATTTAACAAAGCGGAACTCCGCGCGTTCGTTTCTTTTCACCCACAACAAAATATACGTGTGTATATCGAAAGAGTATATAATGACGTACTGCTACGGACGTGGACCACCCCATCTCCGTCTGTTTATTTTCCTTCACAGCCAAAACGTAAATAAATAAGCGAGTATTTAATCAACGCTCTATATTTGCAACAAAATGCCCTGGAGGTACTGTCTTTGCCAAAAGTAACCAGGCAGCATTTTTTTGCTTGTTACTTGTCTTTTAAAGCCATTACATTTTCTCAGATGATCACAACTCGTTAAGAAGTGAGGACCGGCTCTGGTCTTAATTTCTCCCATATTTAAAGCTGCAGATGTAGAACGAATTTACTTCCACAGGGCTGAGAAGCAGATCCTGCTGCCTGGTTACTTTTGGCAAAGATGGTACTCAAGATGAATGCTCTGAATATTATTTCGATCCGGGGACGCATCGAGCATTTTACAGAGCCTGCATGTCGCATAAACAGTGGAAATGAATGCCGACCAATGATGTATCCGCTTGATTCTGCGTTTTTTTTTTTTTTTTTTTTTTGTTCCCCAGCGTGACTACGTTTCAGAAAAGAAATTTCAGCTTGTTAGGAAGCGTATGCTAACGTACGGCGCTGTCCTCAAAACTGTTTGATTCCTTTCTTTTGTTGATAAACGCCCACAAGCGTGAGGTGTCTGATAGATTATGCTCGAATGTTTCCCCTGAATGTTATTTCGAACCGAGACGAGCATTAGCTTGTGGTATTTGTCACAAGCGAATTCCGCATCGTAGTCAACATGTTGTCCCTCACATTACACAACTCCTGCACTGTTAAGAATTCAAGTAGTCGCGGAAGCTAGAGAGAATTATTCTTTGTATATAATGAGACGCGTGTTGTAGAAATGAGCGTGCGGACGTAGTTAGTAGTGTTTAAAAATTGCCTCCCAAGTAATTATATAGAGCACGGGCCCGGTAACCGTGAATGGTTGAAGTTGAAGTTGAAAGTTTATTTTTGCATCAAAAATAAACTCTCATGGTTTATTTTGTTTGTGGCAAACTTAACCAATACATTTAAATGACACCGCGGCTCTTCCCCGAGCTTCCAGAAATACTGTTAGAATAGATTCAAAAGCGGTGCTTACTTTCGTACTTGATGAACCCATCTTCGTCGACGGTGCCTGCGCAAGACTGCATGATCTCGTCCACTTCTGCATCAGTCAACCTCTCACCTGCGGGAAAACAAACACAAACAAGAAACATTTATTACAAAAGAAGAAAGCACGCATACAGGAACGCTGTTACCTTGCAACGACACGCCTCTTTAACACGGTGTCTTACCGAGAAATGCATACGCATGAAGTTGCGGACCAAAAGAATCTTTCTTTCTTTTCTTTTTTTTTTTTTTTTTGAAGAATCGCTCTCCTTTTCTCCCCGCGAATTGAACGAAGTCGCGCTCCGACATGGCTGGATCGATAGGAAGATGCCTTCCTTCGCCCCTCATGTACCAAACCATGCACCCCCATGCCCTGGTCCATGGTTTTTACGTAAGTCTCGCTATCGTCCGCAATGAAGGAAAAGCGCATATATTAGACAACGAAATTCAGTTTCACCGCATGGCGAAAAACTAAACATGTACTGAAAGCAGTACGATGCATGCCGCAGGTTAAATGAACATGTGGCAAGAAAAATAAAGACATGCCCGGTAACAGTGCTGTGAAAGACTATTTCCCAATGGCAAAGCATTTCAGTTCGAATACGGAGCCAATTTGGTTCTTTCCTTTTCTTTCCCGTCCCATTTGCTCCTGTTTTAATAAGTTTCGGTCGGAATTTCCTGCAAGGACACATCGTTCATTATTATGGCGCTTAAAAAAAAAGAAATGTTTGTTCATTAATCGGCAAGTGAATCGCGCAATTGAATGAGTACACAACTTCTGCATATCCGACGGACGAATATGAAACTCGGTAATGCGGAATTATTATTATTATTATTATTATTATTATTATTATTATTATTATTATTATTATTATTATTATTATTATTATTATTATTATTATTATTATTATTATTATTATTATTATTATTATTATTATTATGTTGCGCCTGGAATGGTTGTTTATTTTATGTATATTTATATGTTACTATAATCAATGTCAGTTACTTGTTGTTTTTTCCTATCTATCGTTGTGTTTTTTTCTCTCCTGATGCGCTCAACAATTCTCTCACTGTGTATATAAGACATGCTACTCACTGATTTCTTTCTTTCCGTGACACTTTTCGTCTCAGTTTCATTTCATGTGTTATTTGTTTCTTCTTTTGTGTTCTATCTGTGTGTATAAAACTTGTGTGTGCATTTTCATTTTTTTTTTCATTTTTTTATTTGTGCTGCAGCACGAAGACCACATGGTTGTTCCTGCGCACATTAAATAAAAATTGATTGATTGATTGATTGATTGATTGATTGATTGATTGATTGATTGATTGATTGATTGATTGATTGATTGTCATTAAGCGCAGCTAATCACGTCGCAAAAAAACTGGCTTCTGAATCCGTCGTCAGCAGCATGACAGCGAGAACCATGCTTCCTTTCTGCCAGTGGTACAGTCCTACAATGCAGTCCGAGCTTCCAGTTGTGGCAGCAACAGCTAGCGGTAAATCGGAGAAACTTTATGGAAAAATAAAACGAAAATGACGGCTCAATTAAACTTGCAGGCTCCTCAGTGGTTCTATGGAGTACTGTATTAGCGCTATGTTTTTGAACGCAAAAAAAAAAAAAAAAAAAAAAAAAAAAAAAAGCCATTTGTGCTCTCTGGTCGCTGCCATATTGTTTACTGGACAGTCGTGTTCACCGCGTGCAAGCACTGTGGAAACTGCAGCGAAACCGTTTTCCGACTGTCCAGAGAGGAGGAATTTCGACAACTCCCTCGCCCGATGCAAAGGTCTGTATGCTTGTACCGGTTTCTTCTTTCTCCTTTTTTTTTTTTTTTTTGTGTTATTCGACTGGATAGTGCAACAAAATTTGGGGGGACACTTAAGTTCTTGCTTTTAAGAGCAGAACGCGATAGCTTTAATGACCCCTCGTTCACCGAACTGTCCCAGACGTCCGTGTTAAGAATGACAATGAAAGGTTTCCCGAAGCCGAGAGGGATATTGGGCACCAGGTTGGTCTTTGCCAGTTGCAATAAGGTGGACACCCGTGGCACCATATCCCATGCAATGTATGCACACTTATGCGATAGCGATAAGCGGGCCCTCAGGATTGCCGCGCTGCCATTAACCAGACTGTCCGAGACGCCTGTTTCTGATGATGATGCAGGACGCCAGTCCCACCATGTTGGTCAGCCCCACCCGTGATAGGGTGGCCTCCTTGGCCACCATATCACAGGTGGGACCCGGTTACGCCGACGCCGCTCAATCCATGAACGGGCACCTAAGCGTTGCTCTCTAAAAGCCCATTGCTCAAAGCTTTAAAGGGGCTTGAAATAAGACCGAGGCTATAGGGAAATAAATATTCATAGCGATTGAGTCGTCCATCATTCTCCCGCAAGAATGTTCTGCAAGATGCATTGGAGGCTGAAACTGGCCCTTTTTCGTTTTCTGACTCTACTCACACGCCAGAACGAGCCGGAAAAAAGAAACAACGATTGCGGGCCAGCACTACTAGCAGCCCTGAATGATTCACCCGGGCCGGTTGTTTACTTTCTTTTCTGGTCGCGCGCTCCCCCGCCCCACTGTATGACGCGCGGCCATCTCCAGCCGGTGATGCTCTGGCTACAACTCGCCGTACCCCTCCTTGGCCATCTCTCCTTCGTCCGTTTCTTCCACGAGTATCGGTTCTTGGTAAGCCAATGGCAGCACCCCGCGAGTGACGTCATTTGGCAGGATTCGCGTCGGAGCTCGCCACTAGCGCTTCGAATCAATCGACCTTGCCGGCACTTGACGGTCGCCGAGATGGGCAAAATTGGAAATTTTTTAAATGATTTGTAAGTTATCGGCTCGCTTTAAAAACTTGTACGTGGCATGAACATTTATTGGCCATTCCTCTAGAGAATACGCGAACTTTTTGTAGTCATTTTCAAAACTTTTCATGTACCCTTTGAGCGTGCTAGGCCAACGCGTTTCAAAGATTTTGCAGAATGCAAGTGCAATTACGGCAATTCACGTGGAAGAACTCAGTATTCATATTCAGCTAGCCATTCTATATCTTTCGCAGCAGGGCATTAGGTGCCAAACAATGTTCGGACGTTCCCTAATGCGTTTCCCGTCGGATTTTAGGGAAGTGAGGAGACGCACCCAGGGAGAGCAGCACGTGTGCCAGCTCGGCCTCGAGCATCTGTCCGTTCTCGGCCTTGTCGTAGACCTTGAGGCCCTCGAGGAAGTCGGCGTGTGTGCCCATGTCCTTGTCCTTCTTGATCTGGCTGTAGATGGGCAGGAACTCCTCCAGCGTGATCTTCTTCTCGCCTGCACGAGGGAAGAAGCGCACCATAATTATGTAGGCCTTCAGTCAAGACACGTGGGCACAACTCTCTAGGCGATGCTACTTTCAACGTGATTCTTGAGACGCCGAGCTGCTAATCACTATTCTTATACTTGAGCGTTTAGGGTAGGGTGGGGTGGAACAGGGGAGAGTATTTTCGGGGTGCCTTTCTTGAACTCGTTTTGGTTGAGAAAAGGGTTGGGTGGGGCAATACTGTTTTTCGATGAAAACTGTTCCACTTAAAAGGACATGTTTTAAATCAGCCCCTTAATCACGATGAACCGATGATTAGACATTTTTGTTTTCTGTACTTTTCAGAAGAACACACTGCTACTTCGGTAATCCCTGGCTACACTGATTTCGTACAGCCATTAAAATTTCCCAGAAGCGAGTCTTAAGCTCTCTTATCACATTTATACTCCTGGAAGACATCGCAGCTCGCTTATCCGATACATCTGACTGCAAAAATGATAGGTAAAACTTGAGGCTGGAGTAGCTGATGCCTGATTTTCTTTTAACAAATAAAACGTTACAAAGGACGAACTCAAAGGCTTTGTCTCGTGTGATTCGCTTGTATTCATCTTTTGTGGCGCTTTACTCGCAAAAAAAAAAGAAAAAAAAAAAACAGCGGTCACATCGTCTCATAACACGATCATGCATCTCCTCTCGCCAGGCGCTGGCGGTCAGTGATCTTACGCTTCCTAGTCAAAGCTGGTGCGCGACTGAATAAGTGCGCATATTACCCTTCTTGGCGCAGCCTCCGTTCTTCTCGACTGTGGCGTTCGTGGGGCGCAGGTCGAGGGACCTCAGCAGGGATCCCAGATCGGCGCAGTCCACCTTGCCCTCGGCACACATGTCGTAGATCTCGAAGTGCTCACGAGCCTCTGCACATGCATTTTTTTTTCTTTTTTATTAGTGAGAAATGACTCGTACGCTCGACAGAGGCGAGTAAAAATATCGCTTGTGCCTCGGTGGTTGACATTGCAACAATGACGCCAGCCGTTGACGAGCCACCGAAGAGGTGGGTGGGACGATAGCATGCACAACACAAACCCCTTCGGCAGGAACCCTCACCCGACTCTGGCGCGCCAATTGCCCTCTTTCGTGTGAAAATTCTGGCACAATAGTTATTTGTGCAGTGTTCAGGGTGGTGCCACACCGATTCGCTTCCCAATTAGCATCCATCTGCTAGTCACATTGGAAGCTAGTTCGCGATAGAGATTCGAACCGGCGACGTATGTAAATCCAATTGTATTACTTGCAATAAAGACGTCTAACACTTTGCCAAACTCTGTGTCAGTCTCTCAAGGCTTTCGCGCGTCCTAATCAGTTTACGCGGAGTTAAAACACGGTTCTTTTTTCTTTTGTCTCAAAATCGTGAAGCCATTGAGCTCGCAGCAGTAAACGGTTAGGAAGAGATGTGAAGTTACGATAAGTGCTGTCACATGGACCGGCCGAGGCTTTCTCTGGTGGGAACTAGAACTGGAGATCGATAGGAGCATGCACGAGAAATTGTCTATGAGCGCACATAAAATTCCAGTATAAAAATAAATATCTCAAGAGATCTCCCATCGGGACGGGACGCTCGTAGTTTTTTGCTGCTAACGATTCTTCTGTAGTCATAAACGTTGCCAGTTGACTTTGTATGGGCCGTCTTAACTACATTCGATGCGAGCGAAAAACAACTTTGAACGAAATGCTTTGGTGCATAGGAATATTAGACCACTACGTTCAGTATTTTCATAACAGTGTCTTACAATATTTCCAGTTGCCTCATAATAAAACTCCATGTCAAAGGAGATGGCTAGACTTGCTACAAAAACGTGCTAATAATGATGACGACCATGAGATCTCTAGCAGGCTGAATTAAGCTATAGAGCCTTCATACAAAAAAGATGTTCGCAAAGTCTGAACAGCCAAGCAGTTTCTCTGCTAGAAGATATGTCAAGTCTGTCTATACACACTACATATGCATTGTAAAGCCATACTTAAACAGCGGTAAAAAACAAACAAACAAATGTTTCGTTAATCACGTCCATTTGAACATGTGTTGACTGTGTCCTGCTCTGTAATCGGACGTATCGACCATGTGACGTGTTTTCAAGAATGAATGAATGAATGAATAAAAGACACTGCTATTAGCGTATCGTACTGCTATGTCACTGCAGAAACTGCATCAGCGCTCTTGCTTGCTGTCAGACCGCGCCGATTACCTTGCGGTGTTAGTGTACCATATGCGTGAATCCAAAGTGAACCGTCACTGAAAGTACAAGAAGCGCTGGAAGTTTTATTGCGTAAATCGTGACGAGAAACCATTTGTCGTTCGTTTAAAAAACGCAGTGGTAATTAATTAATAAAGCATAATAAAAATCCCGTCAGCAATGGGGAATAACACCGAGCGTAGCTTGCCTCCCCCATCCCCATTTAATTTCGTGGCTATACAATAACACAGTCTGTCCTGACATGAGAAATCCTCAGCGTCAATGCTGAACCAGTGCGTTTTCGTTCGTTTGTTTGTTTCTCTTTGGGGAGGGAGGGGGGGGGGAGAGTAGATGAAGCGAATTATTGGCATTTACCTACTTCATTCACTAAAACGATCACTCAGCTGCTCCATCTGTCCGGCATTCAAGTGCTGCATACAACTGGATGACACATGCAACAGGCCCCCCGGGTTCAAACTGTCTAAAGTGAATCACCCACCAGCCCATAGTATGGTGTCCATCAAAGGTCCTTTCATATAAGCATCCCCAGTAACCGAAGAACCAATGAAGTTAATTTCATCTGCGACGCCAGTTCGTAAAGCACCCCAGTGCGACTGTGGAGTTCAAGAGTGGACGCTTTTTTTTTTTTTTTTTTTTGCCCGCGTTTTCCCTAAACCTGTGCTTCTTCGATGACTCAGAAGCGGTGTCAGCTTTCTGAGCACTTATCAACCTTTCTTGGGGGAAGATGGCCGGGCTTCCAGTAAAGCAGACTTTTCTACGATCTGAATGCAAGCTCTATGTGGAGCTTTGCCAGCTCACTGACACGTTCATCGGGAGTAGTGTAGGCGCTGCCAATGAAAACATTTACGTGTGAGCCAGGGTTCCTAGCTAAAGACAAGAACCCGAGTGGGCAAGATCCGCGTAACAGGGAGTGCGAGGCGCTGCTGCATTTCGAGGCAGTAATCTGCATTGTCTATCTTGGGCTCGAACCTAAAGGCGGTGGAGCGGCGGGGGGAACTGAAAACAGAAAACTGCATGTGCAGTCTCTTTGGAGCTGACCGCAACTTGATGAGCGCGGAAAAATATAGAGAAAGGGGACAGAGCGGAGGAGGGGGAAATGTTTTAACACCGCTAGAGTGCCATCGCTGCCCTCGGCCATCTATACAGAGCGTACGTGACCACACGCGAAAAAGACACTCCACAAAATTCATACTAGTAGTAAGTAAGAAGGAGTAATTTCTTGATTCCTTGCACCTGCAGTTAAGGCGGCACCTGCGGCTCAAGATTCAGCGACACTTATTCAACAACAAACGTGTAAAAGCGAAAGAAGCGCAAGAAAGAGAGTGCGGTCGCGACAGCGAGGAGGCGCGAAGGCAGCGTTGCTGAACCAGCGGCCCAGGCAGGCCACGGGCCGTGCAGCCTTAAATGGCCCTCGCCGCCGAGGCGGCGCTCATCGCAGCGGAGTCGGCCCCAGCGTCGGCGGCAGCCGCGACGTCGGAGCCTGGCGCGCCTCCCGAAATAGGAACCGGGCTCCCGTTGCCTGCTTTGCCGGCGCCCAGGCCCGGCGCCAAATTTAGGGGGCCCTGCCCCGTCCGACAAAAGGCCGAGCCCTCCTCCGGAGCTGCGGGCAAAAGCCATCTTGGGCGCCGTACGCGCCGACAGCGGAATCTGTCCGGTCACGCCTTCCCGTTGGGGAATGCGGCGTGGCGTGACGCGTTTTACGTTCAGTTCACTTACGAGACGAGCGCGGACGCAGAATTTTCATTCTTTTTTATATTGTTGCAGCCTGCTTAGTTTCAGAGGATTATAAAATAGGATCGAGGAGTTAGACAGAACACACAGAAAGACTGTCCCGTTCGTCTTTCTGTGTGTTCTGTCTAACATTTAGCGCTGTCTTTTTCCTTTGGTTAAACACAATGTCGCACCAACTAGCCCAGGAAAAGATACTGTTGAGACAATTAAGCTTGTGCATCGTATAATTCTTCCATGTGTACCATCGCTTCTTCCGAAAGAACATTCCATTATGTTCTGTAGTCTTCTGATTCGTTTTAACGAAGTACCGCTTATATCGAATAGTTTGCCATCGCGCTTATTTCATTCTGTTGAGGGTAGGCAGAACTATTCTGACGACACGTACCGCCAGTTTAGTCCCGGCATCCCGCAGCATTCCCCTTCCTTTCACAACAATCTTCCTTTTTTTTTTTTTTTTTTTACTTTGGTTGTGAGAGCTGGCATCACCGCAGCCTCGTAACGCGTGACTGTTGTCTCACCCCAGAACTCTCTTGTTGCATTTTTTGTGCCGTGACGAGCGACCATTACCTTTAGCTGGGATAGCACATCGGTATCTAGGGGGCCATAAAATCGCTACTCTGATGGATGCTGATTCGGTAGTAACGTTTTCTGTTCAGAAAAGGCATGACATGTTTTTTTTTTTTTTCAGAGCAGCGCCTCTCGGCGACTGTAACAAACAATTCTGCTCAAAAGCAGGGGCTGACCAATAACTCGCCAGAAGCAAAGTGAATCAGCACCTCGCATGCAACTTTTGAAATGGAGTTTGATGCTTTCGTGGCAGTTTTCATCGAGTTGTTAGCATAGAACATATGAGACGTTGAAGTGCTCGCATAGCATTGGTCCCGCACTCTTTCAACGTTTACCTTGAAGCCCACATCATCGTGTGGTATAGTTAGAGAATGCAAGTGCAGTTACATACAACATCCTGCTTGGGAATACGAAAATACTGGTTATAACTAGCACATCATACATCAAAACCTCATAAAACATCAAGATGCGAAAGAGCGCAAGGACTCTCTAGACACATTCTACCGATAAAAATGATGCTGATGGAGTTAGTCTTATAAACCATTCCTGCCATAAGAGCGGGCGCGTTCGCGTTAAGCTATATAGAGTACTTTAGCTGGCGCTTTCTCCCTGAATTCGATGCTTTAGTCATTACAGTAAACGCGGGTTTTACGCGTTTTATTCGCAAGTTTAATTCAACAAGAGCAACGGCTTTTTTTTTTTTTTTCATTCCTCACTGCTGTGCCAAACCCACCAAAATTTGAATCGGACATCCCATTAAGCACAATAATCTTACTGCTTTGATTTCTATACTTACCACTTTAGGCTTCTTCCGTCAAGCGCCTTATAAAAATATCGCAAGGTTTAGTTCAGAAAAATCTTTGTGTGCTTGTCTGAGGACCGTGTGCGTGCATGCAACGAATGCCCGAGTTCTTAAGGAAAGATAAGACGCGTCTAAGGAATCGGAATCTTCCCAATCGGCCTGTGATGATACTAATTATTTAGATTTATCAATCCCCCTCCACTAGAAAATAACAATAAAATTTATCATGCCCCTCCACGTGTATGGGCAGTAGACTAATTCCTTTCCTGAACTTGTGCGTCCAATGCACTCGGCGTTCTTTTAATACAGGGGAGATACATTTTAGCATTTCTTGATCAACGCAGCTCGGAACAGCGCATGAAACGTATAAGAACTAAATTCTAGGACTACTCACATATTCTCATGGTAGATATTCATATCGCTAGATACAAACTGCGGCACCGAATTTCCCAGACAATGAGCCTGAAGGCAGGGTTCATACACAGCGTAAATCGAGGCGTGCCGGTGAAACAGGTAGTTTTCGCGTTAGCTGTAGCGTGTGAATGCAGGTGACCTGTTGTTTAGCTACATTATTTCGTTTAGCTTTTTACAAGTAAGTAACCAGATACAAAACTTCCATATCGTTCATCGGAAATTGCCTTATTGATCGGAACACATGGCAGGGAGTAAGAATTATATATAATACGGCCTACAAATAACATACACTCGTTAGCTTAATTAAATACCTGAAATAAAGCAAGAAACAAACTTTTGTCTTTCATTCCAAATTAGTATTTTCTAGTACACTACAGGTCATTACTGTGCCATCAAGCTACAAGATCTACCAAATTCTGGAAACGTGAACTATACTGAAAACATGGTATACATGATACTCCGCTATCGAAAGGTACGCACAAAACTCAAATTCAGGTTCAGCACCCTTATTCCGTGCTCTTGGTTTATTTGTGGTGTCGTAACCTGAAAAATCTTAGCCAGCGAGGCTGCGCTCCGGTGAACTGTGACCCCCAACATGGCGGCAAGGACGTCTGACTCAACGACCGTACATGTTTCTAAGAGGCAACCAACTCTGTTTTCCAGACTCCTGTTAAAATATTTTACCGTCAATAAAATAGGTCATTAATTACAACGTTGTTGTGAAGGATCAAGCATCAGTGGAATGGGACCGCCTTTTACAGCGCCTACAGCACCCATCTGACCAAGTAAGGGTGATTAAAATCCTTGTCGACTCGTCGTTTACGCTTGAGCATTTCCAGCGAGCTGAAAGACGCCTCTGCTTGCTACATATTTTTTTTTCTTTTTTTTTTGCAACCATAAGTACGAAAACAACAGCGAGGAAATAAGTTTGAGTCGGCCGTCCAAGCATTCCTTTGTACATGACTCGACGGACGATTATGTAACATGGCACCGATTGGGAGCGCGCTGCATGCAGTTGTTATAAAAAATAGAGGAACCATTCGTGAAACAAATATCAAATATTTAACAATAATAAATAATCCTGAACTGTTCGGAGGTGGAAACATCCAGCCATCTTTTTCATCTAGAATCGTCTGCACTCTGTCTACGCTTATTGCCAGTGCTGTGAGTAGAATCCGACGACTTCGAGAAAGCTGGTCCTTAATTCTGCTTTCGTCCAGATTTAAAAGTCACAATTTCTAATTTGTCAAACGTAAAGCTGTTGACACTGGTGGTCAATGCAGCAAAGAGCATGCGAAGTGTTATGTTTAAGTGCGCTCACAGCCGTTCGGTGGAGGCATCCGTGAATTGTTTTTATTTTGCAGCGGAAAACAACTTTCAAAATTCGGTGAAGTTTAGATATCAAAATTGAAATAGTTAAACAGTTTTATTAATGAACAGTCGTAATGTTTCGAGAAAGGTAAAATATATATATATCTATGAAGAGTCCCGGGTATCGAGTAACCGAAACCAATCTATATTTAGGTTGTCTTCTTGAGGGGCAGTCGAGAAGCGCGCTCTGAGCATTCTTTAAAAGGAGTATAATATGCTTGAAATTGTGCTCATTCAAGGGCAGGTGTAAAAACCCTGCGTCCTCCTCTGTAAATTTTCGCAAAACTTTCCTTTACTTCTCTCAAAAGCCAGTCGCTTTTCCGATGGTTGCAGCGCTTATCCTTGCACTCCAAGCTAAACGATATAAATTACCTGCGCCAAAATTAACTTTCTGGTTTAGTCGTTTATAAATTTTACACGTAATTTTCCTGTCACGCTGAAATTGCCTTTGAAACGGAGAACATGCATAAAATGTGGCTACTCACGTTCGACTTCATTGGGCTTGAGGTCCGCCTGAAATCGGAGGAAAAAAAATGCCGAGAAGTTAGGCTCGTTGCCGCCAGCAGCGGAGTGTCGAAGTATCCAAATCTCGGGGCAGAAATGCAGGGACGCACCATTTTGTTCTTCTGGGTGTTCCTACGAGAAGATGCTCCTCGTCCTGGTCCGGATCGCGAAGTGATGTGGAAGAGCAAACTTTAGAGTTGCTTATATGGCCCGCCGCGCGGCGGCGCCACCAGAGCGGTTATTTTTGCTCTCTTCTGTTTCCATCGCTCGCTCCTCCCGCTCACTAGCCCTAACGGCAAATAAGTTGCCGAAAAAAAGTTTGTCGTCGCTTGATGAGTGAACGCCTGCTCAAAATGAGTTGATGCCGGCCCCGACCGGAAGTTTAATAAAGCAATTGAGAAGACGGGTGCGCCTCGCGCGATGCCTGCCGCTCTGTTGACGCCGTCTTAGCATCGGACGTGTATCGCTTGCTGCGATTTGTCATTTCCTGCGGCCCGTTGCTTGCGCCCATTTGTGGACATGGCACGACAATTCGGTGAGCCTGTGCGCCTTCGCTCATTCTACGTTATAGTTATGAACGAACCATGCTGCTTCCAACATGTTTGTAAGTACAGCCGGTGACAGTAAATTTATTTCTTGCAGAATATAGCAATGAAAATTTGTTGCAGTGATCGGTACGCGCTTGGGCGCCCGTTCATTTCCTCGGCGCTCGGGTCGTGTATGAAACTCCACCCGGCTTTCGATCGGATTTGTTGAACGGGTTATCCGATATTGAAACCGTTGTCCTAGAACTCATGCGGATCATATCTAGGTAAAGTGTGCAGCCGTTTGGGTGTCTGCCAGACCTAAATATAGCCAGCAGACTGCGGGCAAGAGTCAAAAGCCCTGCTAGGCAGAAAGATCACCTATCGTTTTCCATTCCTTGGATGTTTTCGCCGCCGACTCGTCCGACAAGAATACACTGCTTGCCGACACAGCTGGGGCCTTCGAATTGTCGGCCGAAAGAAGTTTTCAAAAATAGACGTCGATCGTTTAGGAGAAACTGGTTCTGCAGGAGCAGTGGCATAACAGACTTCATTAGTCTGCTTTTTGAATGGTCGTGCCCACACACTTAACGAAGTGTAGGTCTGAATCGCACTTTGCTCTCCCTTTTTGCAGCGGAGAACATGAAGCAGAAGCATCACATGAATGAAATACCGCAAGTGTGGAAGTCTTACCGTACGTATGCAGTCATCGGCGCTTCAAGTGCATTTGAATCGTCACCTTATCATTGCGCTCTAAAATGAGCTTACATATATATATATATATATTTTTTGCAGTATACCAATTACAGCAAAAAGCACCGACACCAAAGAGGATAGTCTGCAATAAAGAGGTATGCCAGAGTTGTGAAAAAATTAGTCTGAATGTGTGTAGCTAGCTGTTATTTACTGTCTCAAATATTTTTTGGCAGTACGGTTGCACAGTTAAAAGCGGTCATTACCGTAATTTAAAGGTATAATAAATAGCTAAATGCTGCTTTCGTCATTGGAAAGGAGAAGAAGAGGAAGCAAATTGAAATTCTGAACGAATTAGGTTTTTTGTCAACTGCACATAGTGGTCTGAAATGTTGCTGTAACCTTAACAATAAATAGCATGCACACATGTATAAACTCATCATAATGTAATTTATACAGTGTATGGTCTGTGAAATGAAGTGGACACAGGATATTAGAATAAATCACTCTTTAAGGATGACTGGGCACCATGACTTGACACCATGAGTGTAATATAGGTGGTGAAACTGCAGGGTTATTTGTGTTTATGGTGTGCTGAGTATTATTTTGAAATGCCGTTTCTTTTTTAACGTGTTTATTTTGGAAATGCCATACAAAATACAATGCAGTGGTTTCTTACCTTTGTGCATTTTGTTCCTTATTCAACAGGTGCCTAATCGTCCGGCTCATTATGGGAGGGAGTACGTATCTTTTATCTTACATTCACATTGCTATTCATTCATTTTAGCTTATTTTCTATAGCTTGATTGCATACAGGTCATTATTAAGGTATGAAGCTGCTGCATAAGCTTCACCAGTTCCTTTTTTTATTCATTTGTGATTGCTACTTCATGTAAGGTTTCGCTTTTTGTGAAAGTATTGTATTTGCATTGCTTTTTATCTCATTTATGGAGAGTGCCAAAATGACAGTTAAGTAAAAATAACGGCTTGCTTTTGGCCACATAGGTTTCATGGCATTATTTCTCGGGAGGAAGCTGAACGCTTGCTACAAGAAGGGGACGGCTGCTATCTGGTGAGAGAAAGCCAGCGAGCTCCTGGGCAATACACCCTGAGTTTAAGGTGAGCTTCTTTTTTCTTCCCTAAGTTACCCAGTCTTCCACGTGCTCATGTCCCAACTGCATGTTTTTCGAATCGGTGGATGGCCCACATAGTTCTTACCTAGGTGCATGCTCATGCATAATGGCATAATGCAGTGCTGCAGTGCTTGTGTTGTAATAACTAGGAGTTAGTTGAAGTATTTGGTTGTTGCACTGAGGAGCATGTAAGCTGAGCTGCCTAAGCCTTAGGGTTAAAGGCCCTGTTCATCAGAAAATCTGGTGTCGGCGCCGCCACTGGCATTGGCATTGTGACCAAAAAATCATAAGCATGGCACTGGCATCAGATGGTAGCTAGCAGCTGACATGGCCGTGCACTGAGTGAACGTAGGGTTGCCTGACGTTGCGTTTGGCAGGAGGTGCCAACTCGGGCCTCTACTTTCATACGGGAGGATGACACCAGAATCAGCCTGCCAGGACCCTTGTATTCACGATACCCCTAGGCCACGCAGGCACGTTCGTACAGCTCGGTTATAGCAGGGCTTTATATGTGGGCTGGTAGCCTATGCTATCACGCCATACCTTTAAAGATCGATGGAGCTTGAAATGCTCCCCATAATAATTTTTTTTTCCGTATTGTATAGTGGACAATACACCTAAGGGCAAAAGCAATGAAACATTGTCATGGTGGCTCAGTCGTTACTTAGCTCGATTGCTAATCATAAGAGTACGGGTTCGAACTTAGCTGTGGCTGCCTCTTGTACTGTGTGATGTCGGTGGACGTTTGAAAACCCCAAGTGGTCAAAATTTTCCGAGCCCTCTACCTTCACATCCTCATAGCTCAAGTCACTTTGGGATATTTAAACTCATAAACAAAACTACACCAAACAAAACGATTGAATTACAAGGAAGCCTCATTATGTAAGGAAGATTCTTTGCTGTGTGATCATAGCTGCTCTCCGAGCACATTAAAAAGAAAAGAGTTCTGCATTGCAGGTCTCATCAGAATAGGCTTTATTTAATCTGTAGTTCAACCTTTATTGCATGGGATACTGCAGGTAGTAACAGGCATTGCAATTCTGTGGTTTACAGTAAAGAGTGCAGATCTACGGTAGGTGCGTTAACTCATTTGTTTAGCAGGACATTTCTTTTAGAAAAATTATGTTAACCATTGTGTTTCATCACAGAAAGGTTTTTGCAGGGCTGACCTCAACAATAATGGCTCACAGGTCTGCCCGTTTAGATTTCGCGCCGGCGTTTAGACTTCGCTGACATTTCGCAGGAAGGGAAATTGGGGAGGGAAAGATTGAAAGGAATGGTGAGGAAAATAAAATAAATGAAGGGAGAGATAAAATACAACAGCTTGTGCAAAGCATTGGGACTACTCTTTATGGTTTTGGCGTGCTGAATTCAGTGATTTTTTTACGACAGCACTTGCATGCTACTGCAGGAAAGCCTTAAACTTCCACATTTCACTCCATTTTGGCAAAATTGTACATTAGTTTTCAAAACAGAAAGTGCCTTCTCTAGCACTCCATAATCTCCAGCACTGCTATATTGTAGCTTTGAAAGGGACATAGCATTTCATGGACAGATGGCGACCAGTGGTCCCATACAAGATAATGAGAGTGTCATAGCCACATTAATACGATTGTTAATAGCTGTAGTGCATTGTATCTTTGTACAGTTTACTAACAAGTGGCCAAGCTTTATAATCATTCTTTTAATAGCATTGGAAAATTAGCGTGCAAACTTTGTTTTATTTGAACTATTTATTTGGCTTATACTTGTACAGGTAGCTGTTCCAAAAGCCCCATTTGCTGCTTTACAAACTTTTACATTATACTGCAGGGTGATTGCCGTTTGTTCAAACAAAGCCACTTTGGTTTACAGGCTGAGGTTTTGCAGCTCACAAGACCATAACAGAAACCAGTGGAGATGCCTGTTCGGTAGGCCTCAGGAATGAATGACTATGCCAACTAATGGCAGTGGAACACTATAGGCACCTGAAGCACCTCCTACTCTTCTTTCATTCTCTTCCAGCTAAATGTCCAACGTGGTCATTGTCTTCCAGCCTTCTCCAAAAAGTGTACTGCCCTTCTAGCTTCTTCTCGTCCACTTTTTTCTTTTGTGTTTTTCTTCTGGCTCATGACAGGTGGCCACAGGTGGCTCAAGACAGGGTTGATTGGACAAAGACGTCTTTGCTCTGTGGTGAACTTGGCATGTGATGATTATGACCTTGAAGGGTCAGGGAGAGTGCTGCAGAAGCAATGGGCTCTCAAACCGTAATAAGAATCTCTTTTCATCCGCATAATAAGAGTGTCCTCACTGCTTACCAACACTGCCATGAGGTGAAGGGTGGCTGATCCTGTCCCTGATGGGGCTGGGACAGGTAGGTCACCGCCGCTTGCGGTGGGGGCTAGCCTGCCACCGTATTTTATCTGTTGTAGGCCGTCACTGCACCTCCATCGCTTCGGTGGTGGACGACGGCTGTTGCGGCGCGCATCTTTCTCTCCCTCCTCTTTTTCTTTCTTTCTTTATTTTCTTTTCAGTCCGCACGACGCAGCGGAGGTGGCTCAGCTACAGAGCCAGTAGCAGGCCCGTGCATTTTCTTTTCCTTCTTCCTACAGCCACAACAACAACAACACTGCCATAGCACGTCACATGTGTTGAACACTTTTTCATTTTGATTTTGTCTTTATGACACTGGTTTAAGGTGAAATTTAACTAATTTTAGCATTTGGGACACACTTATTAAGTTCTAGTGCCTATGTTAGGGCTTATCTTCAGTGAGCCCAATGTTTTCAGGAAAATCTCCTAAGGTGAAGTAGATTTGAAATATGGGAATAATTACTCGTTATCATTCACCTAAGTGGAACCATTTAGCTAGAGAGGAACTTTCACAAAAATGCTTTGATTAGAGGAAGTTGTCACAGTTCAGGGAGTGAACCCAGGGTGTGCTCAGAGCAATCGCATTGTGAACTAACCTCACCATGACATGTAGTAGTTGGCAGGGCAAGACATAATGGATCAACTTGGAGCGGCAACAGCGTTAATCCACCACCATATAGCCCCGCTTGGGTGAACAGTAATAACTAATTACTCCCTAATTTCTACTTTGGCCTGGAATACCTTCGTGAGCGCATTAACCGACATTATTCCTCAGCAGCATAGCCAGAAATACTTTTTTAGGGTCGTTATAAGCTGCATCCAAAAAACAAAACAAAAATCCGGTGAAGTGAGGTTGTAAAGACGGTGCAGCAGCATTCATAAAATTTCAGGGCTTTTTAAGGTTATTGTATTTTTGCCCCATCCCTTATGTAACACCCCTAACAGAGTTTTTAAGGGTTCCTGAGCGCATTAACTGACATTAATCCTCAGCTGCGTAGCCAAAAATATTTTTCGTCGGGGTTGTTATATGCTGCAGCAAAAAAAAAAAAGAAAAAAAGTGAAAAGAGGTCGTAAGGAGAGTGCATGCAGCGCTCATAAAATTTCAGGGCTGTTTAAAAAGAAAGGTTACTGTATTTTTGCCCCATCCCTTATGTAACACCCCTAACAATGGTTTCTAAGGGTTCTTTAAGGTAATAAAATGAATTGGATGATGAAACACAATGCCCCCCTAGCTCCTGGCTACGCCCCTGTTGTTCCCACTTCGAGATATCAGCCAATATGGCTCTTCCTTCTCATCTGCTAGTCATCCAGGCACCAGATTACTAACTGCTTTCAATATGAAACCAGTCTCAAAATGCTCGCAATGGTCTGCTTCTATTGGTCGGCACTGACTGGCAGACACGATACCAATAGGGGGGGGGGGGGGCATTGTGGGTGTTTTGAGACCGTTTTTGCGCTGAGAGCAGTAGACGGCCTTGCCTCTAGTGAGAGGAATTGGTGGCCTGACTGCACGATCAAGCTGCGGTCCCAGGTTTCTTCTCTGAACCAGGACAACAATCAATTACTTTAGTCATAAAGCCTCTGCAAAAGCTGTGTAGCATTCTGTTCTAATAGTGAACCTGCACTAAGCTTATTGGAGGGAGCAGTGAAGAAAGAATTGATAGTGCATAGAATTGAACACCTAAAAAATTAACTGCAGCACCACAATGCGTTATGGCTACTATCTGGCAAGAAAAGATGCAAAGATAGGCTAATTCCTGAAGGGGTTGGAGATGCCCTTGATCATTTTGAAATTTCACTCATGAAAAATTTCTTGGTGAGATTTTTCAGGGGAAACTTCACAGGACACTTCATGACATTTTAAAACCTTCTTAAAAAGTAGAGGCTTGCAAATATTGAAGTTTTCGAAATTACGAATTGAATACGAACATGGGAAAAAAATGCCTCAAAGTCTCAAATCGAATATTGAATACATGATCAGTGAAAAAAAAATTAGCTGTGGTTTAGCTTGTGGTTAAACCTGGAGTTACGCGAGAACAATCCGCATGGCTACGATTAGGTTTGGCTTGAAAGTAAAGACATGGCTTCTGCACATAGTTTACTCTATGGTTTCAGGTTTATTTATGCCATAGGGGAATCACTTCACGTTTGAGCACCCCTTGCCTCTCGTCGTTGACCATTCTCACTCCGGTGTAGAAGACTTATAGTGGTATGACATCGTCTCTACATCGAACTCTGGGGCACACCGCCGTCACAACGCTCGATCGACCCTTCTGTCCTAGCAACTCGCTGTTGTCGTTCCCCTCTACCAACTACAGAATTATCTGTCTTCTTCGTCGTCTCCTTCTTTCTTAGCTCTTCGGAAAGACACGGCGAAATGGTGAGACTGTGACCAATGTAGCTCTCGCTACAGAAGTTTTCCTGCACCTCTTTAGAATGGGTGCGTTCCATTCTGCTGTTCTTACGCAAGCTACAACACATTACCTCGGGCAATTCAGCAGTAAGATGGGTATATAAGTACATATTATGTGAGGTTTAATGTCCAGAAGCTGCACATAGTCTTTTTGTATGCTGTAGAAGATGAGTCTAAATTACTTTCAATGGTTGGTGTTGGCTGCCCTGCACAGGGGCAGTTTCAATTTGTGCCTCCATCGAAATTTGGCCTGAAGTCTGCTGCTTGACCACTTTGAAATGACTGCCTCTGTCCTGTGGGGCTGTAATGGTCTATGTCCATCCAGGGTTCCTGAACTCAAGCCTATAGAGAAATTCCTTCCACATCTGCACAGACTCCCACTCTGTTTCTCGTGCAGGTTTGGCAGTGCGTGCAAGAACTTCCGGCTGTACCACGACGGTATGCACTATGTTGGGGAGAAGCGGTTCGCCACCCTCCAGGACCTGGTGGCTGACGGCCTGATCACGATGTACCTGGAGACGTATGCAGGCGAGTACATCAACTCGATGTGTGCCCAGTCGCGCTACGAGGACAGCCCGTACATGACGCTCCACTCGTACCAACGCCAGCTGCGTCAGAAGCAGCAGCAGTCACTGCGCATGCGCCACCATCGCCAGCCGCCACCCGTCCAGCAGCAGCAACAGGAAGAGAGCCACGAATATGACAAACCGGACGAGGTGAGTGTCACTGTCATGGCCCAACCAGTGTCCCCTCTATTTTTTTATGCCAGCGACGTTCATTACAGGCTTTGCAATGGGCCTTCTATAGATCTCAGTTTATTTTCCTGGCTTCAAATGTTTACGCAATTCTAAGCAGCCTTCTAAGTGTGCAGAAAAAAAGAAAAAACTTGGAATTTTTTTACTTAGAATCGTGAAAATACAACCCCTGGTTCTAAACACTCCCCCTAACTTCAAAAAAAAAAAAAAAAAGAGAGGGATAATATTGCATGCAAATCTAAGCACCCCTTTTTCTACGTGGAAGAAAGCATCGACAAGGCTTCCAGCGTGCTTTCCCGCTCAGTCTAGCCGGAACCGTTTGAGACCCAACTGGTGCGGTGTCCGATCGCCATTTCTTGTGTCGCCACATTCCGACACTACACGACAACTAGCAGCTTGGGACATAAAAGCCGGCTGAAAGTGACCCTGATTACTCTATCAGCGTGTTGGCACGGGGACCTGAAATTGGTGGCTTTTAAGCGGATCTCGGCAGGCTTTGCAAGCGTCACAGGCCCGCATTGCTTTGTTTCATATCAACTGTGTGGCATTCGTAACGGAAGTCAGATTAAGTTTGAAGAGGGTTGTCATGGCTTGAACTTCAAGAGCACTACAATAACATATGCGGAAGATCAGGATATTGGCGCTTAAAATGGGAGGGCAGGTATTTTCCTCCCGCTCATTTTGATCATCGTGATCGTGAAAGGGGGCATTTAGAATCGAGTAAATGCAGTATATCAAAGCACGAGCTGTTTGTACGATTGGTGAATTGCTCTCCGTATAGCACTACCTTGCAAAGAGGATAAAAATTTGTTTACCCATTTGCCATGGCTCGTTGCTAAAAACTCACCTTGGCTACGAGGCATTTCCTGGCTTGTTTATTGCTTTGCCAGAGCATTGCCACATTGGTTGGTGAATAGTGGTGGCTGATAACTAGCACACTGTTCACAACCTGCAATCCTTGCGAATCATTTTTGTCAAGAGGAAAATTACCTAGTGTTTTCTGTCAGCAAAAGTTTGTGAAAGCACTGAACGCTCTTTGGTCTGTCGATGTGTATGAGCTTACTTTTTGTAATATGGTGCCCTCGATTACTACATTGGCAATATCAGTCCTAATGCGCCTTTTCTTTTCTCACCATGGTGATGTCTCCCTTTGTAGGGCTTTGTTTACCCCCTCTTTTTTTCCCAACTGGTCTACTTCCTTTTCTTGCAGCTGCCAATCAATTATCTTTTAATCTGTCACACGTATTTCTTTCTGCCTTACCTTCTTTGGCCTGAATGTCTCTGAATGCCCTGAAAGCTGTCGTGACCAAGTTCTAGGCTTGTATGAAAAGAAGTAGCAGAGATATAGGAGATTTAAGAGCTGTGTAGCTGACAGTGCGTGCCCCTGGCAGCGTGTCACACAATTAGGCAGTTCACCGGACATGACATAGAACCGGGCACGGAGAGCTGACTAACAGACAGTGATTGTGCGCCAATCGCACTCGGTGAGGGCAGGCGGTAAGTAAAAACAGGGGAGTTGGGACTCGGCGGTTGTCGGGGTTTTGTCAGTTTGCACTAACATTGAGTACCCCAAGTGCAAGAACCATGCCGAGCCACTCTGTAGCTGTCGGGTGCCCAAACACATGCGCCGTAGCCGGAATAAGCCTGCATGAGTTTCCAAAGAAAACAAGCTGTGAAAGCAGTGGCTGTTGGCAATGAAACACGATAAATGAAGCCAACGAAGCACAGCACACTTCGATTCGTGCATGAAGTCCTCGCTTTTGGTAGCTGAACAAAGTGTTCGGCTCGTATCAAAAGTGAGGACTTCGTACAGGACTCGAACCTGGCCGCAAATCTGCCGTCTGCACCGTTTAAGAGGCTTTTGAAGGCTGACGCAGGGTAGCCCCGCTGCCTGTTGGTACGTACATGTCGATCTGCGAAGCTAGATGAGTAAGCATGGCCAATGCTGAACAGGACAAATAGTCTTGCACACCGCTCTCCAGCTAGGCCTATGTGCTCCCGCAACGATTCCATACAACACAAGCCAAATGCCCTAACTTCGCGAAAAGCTACATTCGTTCGAAGGTCATATTTTTTTGTACAATGCTGCAAACTGAGACGTACCCATATCATCGATGCAAATCCAGTTTTCAGTGCTTTCATCAAGACACACAGCTTTCTTTGCTTCGAATAATTCCACACATCAGTCGGACGGGATTCCGCCATGTGAATTCGCAATGCAGAGCCCGTTCGATGCGCTCTGTCTCATCGCCGTTCTTCGAGCGGCTTCATTACATCGGCAAATGCGTAGCTCACATTGCACGCTACAAAATGTACTGAGGCTTCCCAGATTTCAGCAGCACAAAGAACAAACTCAAAACGATCTCTACGCTGTAAACCACGGCGATTTCTTGACTGTTACAGTGACGGCCTGGGGGAAAATGACTCAAGTACGCCCGGTTGTACATTTCAGTTTCGAAAACTGCGGATTTAGAACTAGGATTCTTACCTACGCATTTCGAAAGTGCCTCTCGTATTTTGTTTTTAGCACTCCCTCTTGAATTGCTACCGGAAAATGGTCTTCTTTAGCAGTTGAAAGTTTTGATTCAGTTGGCCTTTAATGTGCACTGCATTGAGAAGTACACGGGCGCCTTGATGGCATCGCTTCCATCGAAATGCGGCCGCCACGGCCGGAGTACCGGAGAAAAATGAAAGCCCAAACTTAGCAAGTTCGTGCTCCTAGATAATGCCCTGTAAACATCTAATATGACTACTGCTACCAAATTCCAGTTTTCTTTGACACAGAGGAAGATTGCAATTTTATATATCCTGTAACATGCGTGCTGGCCAATTGCTGTCGAAATTGGCCTGATTTTAACTGACACCATATTTGTGTTTTTTGCTAGTTGCATAATTCATTCGAAAACGGCTCTTTCGAATATCCTGAATAGCAATTAATAATTCAGAGAAAAAAATTTCTCTCATATTGGCACTAGAAATTTAATAACCAGAAAGGAAAATAAGGCGGTCTCTCCTATTGCGGGTGTGTTTCTTTAAACGGCCCCTGAAATTCTACTTGGGGTAAAATTCCAATGCAAGCAATTCACAGAGGTGGTCTTTGTGGGTATCCGAGCCAGATTTGAAAGCTTTATGTGGAGCTGATAATTTGCAAATAATTTTTAACAAGTGGTCCTGGAGACCGCTCGAAGCCGATTTGGGCAAGACACCGCCGCACATAAGCCTTCCCACTGACGTCATTGGGGCTGCTGGGCGCACCTGCTCACTAGACTCTCCTAAGTTAGCCGAGTGGGGCGGAGCATGGTGGGACGCCTTCGCGACTTGCTTTCTTGTGCGCCGGCGTCGGTTGAGTTGAGGGGGGAGAGGAGGAGCATCATTCTCGATCGCCGGTATGTTCGATGCTAATGAAGTTAGCTTAAAAATTGTTGCGTTGCAGAGAGGATTGAAGGGATACCTATTGCCATTGCGCATTTTATAATTCTAGTAAACAGCTTTTCATAGACCCTTTAAATTTTTTAAGTTCAGTAAAATAAGTTAGTCCCATTTGGCATGCGAAATGCTCTCTAGCGCGGTCATATGCCCCGTGCCGAGACTGTAGCCGCAGGCGAGCTGCTTTCGAAATACTCTATAATAGGTGGCACTTGCGACGACAACACAAGCACCACCACTAACACCTAGAAGTATATCCTTCCTAGTTTTGCCAACATGGTCTTTACCACATACACCTGGCTAATGCCATGCTTTTCAAAATTTTCACTGGCCAGATTTTCTGGCATCTGAATTTTTTTGTGAAAACCATTCAGGATAATTGTGACAGATGTATAGAAACCTTAGTGATGTTTTGAGACATGCGAGTTCACGTTAATCAAGGCTCAGATATTTACACTTGGAGTTGCTCCAAAATTATCGTATTACTCCTTTACAGCTGTTTCAGGACTCACATTTTCTTCTCCATAGCTGCTCCAGAGCACGTACTTTTCTGCTCCAAAACCTACTTTGGCGTCCCACCATTAGAAAAGATTTTTTTTTTTTTAAGCGAAAGCTTTACTACGCTATACAAAGCCAAGGTCACCATGGTCGTGAGTTTGACCTTCAGATGACCTTCAAGGGGGGCAACCAAGTTATGTGTAGGTATCCACGCTCCTGTGGTGTCCACCAAAAACTATACTGCACTGACCTTTCCCCAAAACCTAACTTAAAGAAAAAGGAAAAAACTGCGAATTGAAAAGCAGGTGTTAAAGAGGCTATCCCTGCAATACTCACAGCTTTTGCTCTATCACTAGGTTCAAGCCATGGTTAAACCCCCCGAGTTTTTCTGTGATGGAGGCATTTTATGTTGGGCACGACGCTGTCCTAACGTGGCCTCAGAATCTACCTGAAAAGCTTGTTCTTGGGCTCAGTCAATTGCAGCACTTACAGTTTTAGTCATTAGTTGTTGTTTTTTCCCTTGAAACAGATCTTTTATGCTGTCTATTATATATTCGGCCGCTCTCCTCCCACCTTCTCAGTGGTCAGGTAGTATTTACTGAAATACTCTGGGAAAACGTGGAGAAGTTTGGGAATTTGAAAAGAATATAGCTAGCTAGACAACCTGGTCTCTTGCCAAGTGATTGGAGTGGCAAATGCTTTTGCGGGATAGGGAAAAGTAATATCTATGTAGTGGAATGCACATGCACAGTTGTTGGGGTAGTATTGGAAATTTCTGCATAGCAAAACTGAAGATCCCCTGCTTGATTTGCAGGATGATTATTCCTCTTGTTAGTTATCCTAAAGTATACCAAGAAGTTCTCGCGTTTACAGATAACTGACATGAAGAAATTCGGTCATTTTATTGATGGACGTTTCACAAGCTGTGCCCACCCCATTGCCACCCAGCACCCTTTTGCAGTCAGTCTACACAGTGAGACAGGTTTATTGCCGTGATGCACTCATGTGGTGGTGCTCATAATACTCGTATGTGTACGTACATGGCCTTCGAGATTGACTGACGTGGCGGGGTTCAGCGAGGTCAGAGGCCACGACTCATAGCACATGGTGCACGTATCTAGTGTGGTGTGAAACTGTAGCTCCTTTGCTGTCACCGTCAGTGGCAAAATGAATGTTCTTATGATGTGATGGCCATAAATGTAATGCTGATTCCACATTGCATTCCCGCTGTGATGATCAGTGTTGCGTCTTTTCCATAGATGCAACTGCCCATGTCAAGCCACTGTGCCAGAGCACCGTTCCTGGCAAATTGCTGTTTTAGTTCACACGCCATTAGTAGGAAATTCTTGATTCTCTACTCTTCATTCTCTACTATTCATGCTTGACATGCTTTTGAAGAAATGCTGTTTGCTCGCCTCTAGTTTCAATTAAGAATGAATGAATTGAAGGAGTAGCCTGGCGGTGTGGTGCACACCAAAGGCTAAGTCACAGTAGCATTTGAAAAGGGAAGTTGATAAGGGAGAAGTTTCCCCTTTGCCAACCAAATGTGCGACGGGCATAACTTGCGGAACAGTGTACACTTACTAAGAAAAGTTCATCGGGACTGCATGCGGTTAATGGTACCTCCTGCTTCTGGCCTGCACTAGTTAAAAACAAAAGCAAAATAATTTCAAAATCTCACTTCTTCAGCTCATATTAGCCACAAAATGTTTGAAGCTGGACCCATAGCCAGTCGGTTGTGATCTGCGTCTGCTTACTATTTCGCCTCATTGCGGTCCGCCGTCACTGCAATCTCAACTTTTGAGTGTACAGTCGTGCCCCGTTAATATGACCCCCGTTAATATGGACGACCCGAATTATGGACAGTTTTTCTGGGGACGAAACCTTTTCAATGCATTTATGCCTCGTTAATATGGAAACTCGCTGTCCAAACAATGGACAGGGGAAGAATGCACGCGCCCCACTTGGGCCCATGTATTTTTGTCTCGTTAATATGTACAGTTCTTGAAAAAAAGCAGAGTAGTCCGAACGCAAGTTAAAGAAGGGCGCGCCGCCCGCGAACCTACGCGACAGCCGATACGGCGGGATGCCTGAACGAGTCCTGTGGGGTTGGAAAGAACCAAAGCCTGCGTGTCGCTGTACTAAGGGAAGGGGGAGGGGGGGGGGGGGGAGGGGAGCGCAAGAGCGGAGCGGAACGTACACAGAAACCCGAGGGTCAGCGTAAGAAAGACCCCGAAAAGGGGGGAATCAGGGTGCAGCAGAAGTGCCGCCGCAGTCGGGAAAACAGCAACATGTGTTTGCAATAAATTCTGCTGAACGTGAACAGAGAGGCCGGTAAAAGCGTAAGAAAGAAATGACAGGAAGAAAGACAAGTGCCTACAGTGGCGGTAGGAACTGAAGTTTTCTTTCCCAAAGCGCAATGGTGTGTTCCATGAAGCCGTTAACGCTTTTCGGTGAGAGTTAAGACACACTCACAAAGTAGAGCGACAAAAGAAAGGCGACGTACGAACACGCAACCGGGACCGGGCGTCCCATCCTGGACGCGCTTCCCTCTCATGCTCCTGGTTTTCGTCCCTGTTGCGCTGCCGAACTGACAAAGTTTGCACACTAGGCGGTCCGTATGTCGGCTTCGCTTTGAGTCAACGATGCGGCCTTGACAAGGTCTGAGCCCGTCGTAGTCGGCTAGCCGTCGTTCTAAACTGTACTTCAGCTTGCAATGTTTGTTTTATGGGAACACATAAAAACGGCGCCAAGAAGATGGGATGTTCGATAGCCCTCTGCATAGCAGCTTGCCAACTTGACTCCCTTGCTTCCTTACAGAAACAGTACAAGGCAAAAAAAAAAAGAATCGGAACGGAAAGGCAGAAAGGTTAACTAGGCAAAAAAGTACACAGCATCAGGAGCCTGTAGCCCCCAACTTGTGTCTGGCTTATGACAAGGCGGGAGTTAAACACAAAAGAACAGAGCTGAACGTAGACGCGAAGAAATCTGTGAATACAAGCGGCAAAAGCCATCTCAGTCATTCCAAGCTGCGAGGGACTATAGTATCGACAGCTCAGCTGTTTCCTCGCCTCAGGAGAATCTCAAGCAGCTACTTAGCGGCTACTTTGCTCAGTGAAGAGGCCATTTTGGAAGTGGCGGTGAGTAGAGAATCAGACGCTGATTCATCGGCCAGTGAGGAGTTCGTGCTCGAAAGTTCGACCAACACAAAGCCCAACATCACGGGTGTCATGGTAAGCGAGTCGCTTCAGACTGCACTAACATTTTTTATGACAACAATGACAAGGATAATACGCTCAAAATTGCCGGTGTTTTGTGGAATTTCGAGTCCAGTGCACACCGTTATGTACAAAAGCAGTCGTTAATTACAATTTTCTTTTCTCAATAAAATCCTTTTTGTTTTTATTCATGACTCGTTATTATGGATGACTCACTTTATGGACAGTTTTGGTCGGAAACCAAAGTGTCCATATTAACGAGGCACGACTGTAGACGACCACAAGATTCGAATCCCGCAACATCACATCATCATGTGCTACGCGAAGTGAGGCCATGCAAATTGAAGAGCTAGTGGGCGAGGTGTGTTTCTAGTCAGCACAGACAATTGTGGCAAAATTGTCTGCTATTCACTTCCCATTCCAGTATTCTCCCATTGCTTGCTCAGAGTCAACGTACATACTATCATTGTTTATTCGCTAATTTATTCGTGCTGTAACGCTGCTGGTTGTACAGCATCACTAAGATAAGAACACTCTGCACATGCGCACATTATGGGCTCAGAAATGGACAGTTTCGAAATGCAAGCATGTTCTGTCCTGCATATGCACTACAATCAGTTTCACAAGTACCCCGCCGTGGTGGCGCAGTGGTTTGGGTGCTCGAATACTGCGCCTAAGGATGCGGGATCAAATCCCGGCCTCGGCGGCCGCTTTTCGGTGGAGGCGAAAAGCTAGGCGCCCGTGTGCTGTGCGATGTCAGTGCACGTTAAAGAACCCCAGGTGCTCGAAATTTCCGAAGTCCTCCACTATGGCATCTCTCAGAGCTTGAGTCACTTTGGGACGTTAAACCCCAACACAAGTATTCGGATGAGTTTAGTACAACTGTCACAGTATATTCTTCTCTTTTGCTGCACTGCAAAGTGCTAAAACCTGTAGTGGGAAGGTGCCTAGCGGGCCGAGCACCAACGACCTGGTGACACCAGTGTATGCTCCATGCGTCTCAACACGTTGTGCACAGTGTGCTGATGAAAAAGGAAGCCTCGTACCATTTTTGTTCTTCTAGTTGCATTTTGTGTGGAAACAAGCCACCAAGAAGAGTAGAGTTGGCTTCTTGTTAATGTTGTGATCTCGCTATGCAGTGATTAATGTTTTAGCAAAAAAAAAAAGTATTAGAATAAATGATTCAAACACAGTGACTGCAGTGAAGCAAGCGAGCAGGGTGAAGTAGCCAGAGGTAGTTAGTGTTAGCAGACGGTTTTTCGATGGTCCTTTGACTTATGAGACACACCGGATTCTAAAACGCACATCTATAATTTGGGTCATGGTGTATAGGCTTGAAAAATGATTATTTTCGAAATTTTGGCGCCCATAGAGACTGTAGACATCTTTTATACTAAAAACGAGCAGCACATGAAGAATTGTTTGGGAAGGCCTTAATGCTGTGACACTTACTGCACTTTGGCTAGCTACTTGGTGATACATTGCCAATCTAATCTGTAAAAGTGTTTATTTTTGTTTTACTTTATTTTACTTTCTAGGTCTACAGTGGATCCTATAAACTGTATCTTTCAATGTGTTCTGTTGAGCCCTAATCAACTTCCTCTTTTTTTACGTTATACTAGCATCTGGAAACACTTCCATTGTGAAATATATTTGCTTCACTTTTAAATTAATTAATATCAGAATTCATTATTTGCACATGGCCATTGTTGTAATCTTCTATAATACTGAGGATGAAGGGGTATAAGTTATACCTTTTTTACTGCATCTTGGTTATGGGCAATGAAGCCAGAGATTTATTTTTTATTCTTGATTTGAAGGTCAAAGCATGATTAATACGCACACATTGTGTCTCAATTAAAAGCAGCTGTCACAACTCACAAAGGCATAGCTGCATTTTCTTTTCTTTTCTTTTTTTTTTTTTTTTTTGTCACTTTGGCCTAACTTGCCAAAAAGTCACGTTTCTTTTCTTGTATCTCTGTAGGAGCTTGACTGTCCCCTGCTGGATGGCATTCCCGAAGATATCAATGTCCAAGACTTTGAAAAGCCTCACGCTTTCAAGGTTTGTCTTGACCTTTGCTCTTTCCTCCTTTTCTTTCCCTTTGTGCACCGTGTGGTGAATCTGTTGGATGTGGCAGAACTTTCTGAAGGGTAGTGCGCTTGTTGACTCTCTTTGTCGTTGTGGGAACGGCTAGTGAAAGCATAACTCTTGCTTCAGTTGAGGCTGCCAGACTGAGGAAGCCGTGTTGGGCCCATTTTTTAGTAGATGTGCAAAGGTAAAGATTTTTAATCATCCCAGTCTTCACGCTTGTTTTGATCTTGCTGCCTTGCTTCACTTCTTAAAGACAATGATGACAATGTCATTGGGTCAGGATTGTTTGGAGGGCACAGTGAAGAAAGTTTAAACTCAATATGCGCGCTTTGCCTCTAATAACTATAACCCTTTCCTGAGTATCACCAAGATAAAAGTTTTGCCAAGTTGGGAAACACTAATCGCAGAAGTTTAATGTGGGTAAACCTAATATTAACGTGTGAAACCACTGTTTTGGCCTAGTTTATCTTGGTAGATGGTAGATGTAGATGACATTGCCGCTGTCGTCTTGCTCACTGTTCACCTCTCTTGACGAGGCATATCTCAGCCTCCGACAGTTGCCCTGGAGGATCAGGCTTGCTATCCATTTCAAAATAAAAAGAATTCACCTGGTTCATCATGAGAGTCCATATTGTTAAACTGTGCACACTAAACTGCTGACATCATGTGCACGTTTAATATACTCAGATACAAAGACAAGTATAGTTCTAAGTCAGGTTAGATCTTAGAAACCACTGACCAGTCAATGCCCGGTCATTACACCTGCCACAGGCATGCTCAAAGATTAAAGGTATAGGCTTCAGACACCTCCTGTTTTTCTGATTTACCACATAAGTAGTGGCATTTAGGGCTGTAATTCATCTATCATATCTTTTATAATTAAATAGAGATCGATAGGAACCTGTCTGAACCTCCCCGCCGTGGTGGCATAGTGGTTAGGGCGCTCGACTACTGTTCCCAAGGATGCGGGATCGAATCCTGGCCACGTTGGCCATTTTTTGATGGAGGCGAAAAGCAAGGTGCCCGTGTGCTGTGTGATGTCAGTGCACGTTAAAGAACCCCAGGTGGTCGAAATTTCCGGAGCCCTTCACTACGGCGTTTCTCATAGCCTGAGTCGCTTGGGATGTTAAACCCCACAAACCAAAGCTGTCTGAATCAATTTTTGTCTTGACTAGGCACGATCACTCCAAGAAGGCGCACAAAATGCAATTACCAAGTGAATAGTTTTGCCAAATCTTTTTTTGTGTGTGTGTGTGTGTGTGTGTGTGTGTGTGTGTGTGTGTGTGTGTGTGTGTGTGTGTGTGTGTGTGTGTGTGTGTGTGTGTGTGTGTGTGTGTGTGTGTGTGTGTGTGTGTGTGTGTGTGTGTGTGTGTGTGTGTGTGTGTGTGTGTGTGTGTGAAAATAGGGGGGGGGGGGGGGGGGACCAGTGAAGAAGTGAAAGTCATTGCGGAAGAATATTTGAACTTTATGTTACTTTTGATAACGAAAACTTGATGGTAACTCTGTTTATATGCTTCGTTGCTTATCATTTCGAACGGCTGACACTTCAATCTAAATTTGTCTCCACTACAATAATGACCCCAGAGCAACTTCAGTATCCTGTAAATGAATATAAATAAATATTTATTCATATCAAAACGTAGCACTGGGCTTTATGTGGCTTTCTGGCATTTGGTCAGAAGGAAAACACAAAATTTGTCGGTAAAAAATTAAAAGTTTAGTTTGCAGTATTATGTTCCATCACCCTAGTGTAAACTTGTAGCAGTGGTCGCAGTGTCGAATGCGTTATAAACACTGTCACTGCTGAGATTAGAGCTGAAAGTTCTCACATTTTCGCTAAAGTTTGGCAATTTTTGTTTATTTATTTATTCAGGTTAACCCTAAAGGGAGGGTTTGACATGGAGGGAGATACAATCATAATAATTGTGATACAATTAGCAAGAACGAGTGCAACAAGATACATTAGTTAATCATTGTTCACAAAATTAAATGTTAGCAGCCACGTTGTCTTTTTACGGCGTTATTGTTCTTGCAGGCTGTAGGAATGACAAAGCGATAAGAATGTGATCAATTAATCACCTGAGCTCTTTGAAAGCTGCAGGGTGAACATGCTTGTTCCACCATCCTCTCGAGCAAGCTAATGTGTCAAGCGCTGTGACCCTGGTGACAATATGCTTAAAATCTTCTGTGGGGAGATTTATCTACTGTGTGCGCCCTTCAGTAGGGATACTGATATAGTAATGGCAAGAAATGGAAACCAGGCAGCTGCGAAACCTTTGGTTATGCTCTGGGGCATCGTTGGGGAGATACTTCAGTAGCTGGGGCCATTGTGTCAGACAGGTGGCAATCATTAAATGAAGCAAGAGATTCATCAGCAGCGGCTTTGTATTAAATGACGGCACGTTAGCAGCATGTGAGGCATGTTTTAAAAATAGTGCATTTATCGTGCTTATGTTACGTTTTCATGGAATACTTGTGTATTTTTATGCCTAGGTTGGTGAAATTTTCAATTTTCCACCGCAGGAAATGAGAATGATCCTCACTGATGTAAGGCTCGGAGGTCTGTGACTGAAATACACTTTGAGTCTTCTCAGTTTTGCTTTTGAAGGCAGCCCGCCACATTGATACTCATTCTTCTTTACTTGGCACTTTTCTGGGGTATAGAATCTCTATTTTATTTGTTTATTTATACACACTGCACCCTCGCATTACACTGCTGCAGAAGTGCGAAAGTAGCTCCTGCACCATTAAATGTGGTAACCAGTCGGTACAGGGAGCACAAGCTGGAACTGGCTCTACATGACTGCTGTCAGTCTCTTGTTTCTTAGTGGAGAACCACGGCTCAATGTACGCATGCAGTTGAGAAGTGCGTAAACCCAGTACTTTTTGCCTTGTGGGGTTTCTCGTTTTTGTATTTTTCGATTCCTGGGCTCACAAATAAGGTAGTTGGCAGCACCTTTCCTTTCTTTTTCGGCCCTGGAAAGCAAGCGATAACGATTGCTCTACAGTATGTGACCAGTGCGTCTTGCTTCAGATTTTCAAGCGCTCGTGCTAGGCTTGGTATACAGCCAGCATGGCAAGTGGGCTCTCTGTTTAAAGGCCCGCTTCCTTTTGACAAGAGCGCTGCAATGCACTTGTAGCATCAAAAAGGTTTAACATGAAACTTGGGAATTAGCAAGGTCACACACTGGCTAGAACGAAACTTGAGACTGGTTAGTGCAAACATCGACGTGTGACCAGTTAAGCATTTTTTTCCTACCGCCACATTTGCTCAAACAGCCATTCTCCTGGAAAGTATCTTGTTAGCCTTGCAGGTGTAAATGTGTAACTTTTCACTCAGAAAATGCCATTTACAAAGAAGGCTGCTCAAGTTTTCGAAGAATGGAAACAGCATTACTCCTACAAGGCAAGAGGCAAGCGCAGCAGTTATTGCATCTTAGTGGTACTGTCTCCACGTTCGGCTAAATCTACACCAGTGGCATGATCATACTGCACACAGGGCCAACAATTATGAAGCTAAGTGAGATATATGCATGGAGCAGAACTGCATCTCTGAAAATAAACCCCATGCTGTCTTATTGCGACCAAAAAACAACCCTCGGACTCTGTGGTAATAAAATGTCTGTTAAAATGTGTTCCCTCGATAAAATGTTTGTGCCATACCATAAGGAAACATGTCCTGGGATGATACACAACTTTTACAAGCACATATCACAACTCCATCAACTTGCAGAAAAAGTTGTCGGCATGATCCTAAATGTACCTTTTGATGGCTGGTTTTCAATTCATTAGGTTTGGTACCAGCCACCGACCTGTACGAGATAACACTTAGATGCCAATTTGAAGAAAACTGCAAAGATAAAAACCGCTTCCTTGATGCAGTTGCTCATTTAACATATTGCACAAGACCTTTTCGTAGCTTTCAACAAAATTTGGAACATGCCATGTTGCCGAACCAATCGTGGACCTCAGATGCTTCGATTTAGAATTCACCAGCCACTAAACAGTTTGCATTTTTTCTTTGGACAAACCAGTGTTAGCTTATTCCTCAATTTCTTTTTCTTCTTTCCTCTTCTTGCTTTCAGTTAATCTGGATCTGTCCCTGTTGTATATTTTTGCGTGCATACTTGCGGGTGTCTTTTGCCTGTGTGTATTGTGTAAATTTTAATGCATTGCTTTGAACTTGTATCCTTTCTCTTGTACTTATTACACTATTACATAAGCACCTGTAACTGCATTTTCAATGCAGGTACTGCAACTGAGTTTCACGACGCACGTCAGTTATGTCAACTTTGCTTGTGTTGGTAGCTATGGTCATTCCCCACTGCTACAGTGCTCTAGAATCTTGGGCAGTGTGTTATCCGCACCGGGGAACAATAGAGGAGCGAGGTCGTCGCCGCGATGAAAGCGCGCGTGACACCCAGGGGGCGCTGCCAGTAACAGGTGTGCCAAGGGGTGCGGTGCGCCGAGCCGAGCTCCATTCGCTTGCATGCAAAGATGAGCGCAGACCATCTTCGCGTGTTGATTTGAGGAATTCGTATTTCGTTGTTCTGCATGTTCTTCGCCGTTTGTTGCGCTTTCTTGGTGTGTTGTTGAAACCTCATCTGTGCTCTTCACTTGGAACATCTAAGCAATGCGTGCACGACGGAAAGACGACGCGACACAATGGACAGGGTCGGGCTGCAACAGCGGTTACAGCTTGTGCAAGGGAGTTCCTCTCTCTTCCGTGTATCCATCGACGCCGATCGCTGTTAGATTTGGTCACAGAACATCAAGAAAGCAGACAGAGTACTGAACGAAGCAAGCGTTGTGTGCGAGCGCTATTTTGAACAAGTTTTCATTCAGCGCACGTATAAAACAATCAACGGTGAACTAGAGTAGAGGCCGATCACATGCTTACTGATGACGCCGTTCCGACCATCTTTCCGGACGCACCAAAATATGTTTCAAAGTCGCTGCCCAAGAAAATGAAAGTGGGGAACATCTGTGAACAGACAATTCATGCAGCGAAGCGGAGACTGTGTTTACCAGCTAGCTCATGAAGAGCAGCCGACATCTGACGGCGACAGTCCCGAGGAGCCCAACAGGGGGGATTTTGCCAAGAAAAACGAATGTGTCATCTTTCCCAAAAGTAACTAGGCTGCATGTTTTGCTCCTCACTTGTATTGAAAGCCAATGAGGATTTCCACTTTATCAAAACTAGTTAAGAAGTGAGGATAGGTGCTCGCCTTTACATTTGAGATTTAGAGCTTCAGAAGTTTAGTATGAATCCACTACTACATGGCTGAAAAGCAGATCCTGCAGCCTGGTTACTAAAACACCCGAAATATGGTCAAGGATCGCCTTGCCACGCTAAGAAAAAGCTTTCCACTATGCCGAGTGCATGTGAGCTAGATGCTGCCGGAGACAGCAGCAAATTGGCCCTGAAAAAGCTGTCAAAATGGATATGTCGGCTACAAAATCGGGTGAGGAGGCTCTTGTGGCGGAAGTTTCTAGAGGAAAAAAGTTGTTCTAGCTAGACATTTCCAAACCAGTACAGGCGGAGGCACTAATTGAACATGTTAGTGGGCTACAGTAGTGCCCTAGCTGGTGCAAGTATACAACCAGTTGCTGGTGAGTGCTCGTCGTTCAACGGAAATTTCTTTTCCCAGAAGTGTACGCTTGTGGTCAAGGACGGTACGGCCTACCAAGGCTCTGATTTGCATGTTTTGCCATGTTTGGAACCTGAATAAATGACTGTCTGCAGAATGACGTTTATTGTTTGTTTGTTTGTTTGTTTTTTCTTTTTTTTGCACAACGCAAGAGCTCTCTAGAACACTTTGCTATTCAGACAGGATTCTAAGATTCGCGAGTTTCGAAACACCGCAGGCTTCGAATGAATTTCTTTCTGTGCAACATATTTATCCAAGTGTGTGCAGTAGACTCACATAGGTTCGGAAACACGAAATGCACTCTTAACACACGCGAAGTGCGACCTATGCTGTATTTAGCTCATGGCTAATAGCGCGCACCACACCAGTATTACAGTGAAATATTCTAGTTCACTGTACCAATATCGTCGCTGGCATTACAGCGCCATACAGCAGCGCAGACCATGGAACAATGCATTATGGTTCAAATGTTAAAATTCTTAAGCAAGTAGGCGATCACCAAGCATTAAATATCGAATTAAGCGCACCACGCAGTGCAGATACGATGAGCCGACGCTCACGGCAGCACAGCCAGTGGACGGCTCGCTGCGCACACCTGTTACACGAAGCGCCCCCTGGCCGATGGCGCAGCAGTCATCGCAAAAAGAGCCCATGCTCCGCCCTCGCACGAGACACTGCCCAATATTCTAGAGCACTGTACCACTGCTATGGAACCAGGTGGTATTTGTGGCTGAAACTGCCTTATGGGCGCCTTGCCCCTGTCAAGAGCCTTCAGTTTCAGTTTTGGCTACGTCTCCCTTCATCGTTGTGTTGTTTGAAATAAATATTGAGTAAAGAATAAAAAGAAGCACATGAAAAAAACATGAAGAAAAATTGGTAACTTAACCATTGATGTTACTGATTTATAAGATTGTCAAAAGAAAGTACTACAATGTCAACATTGGTACATGCCACTTATCAGAATAATTTGGTTCTTCATCTTTTTTCAGCTCTCCTCATCCTCATGACACCACCTTTCACTGCTTATGCACACAAATATCGGCATGATGATAACTAACTTCTGAAAAAAAAAAAAATATGGCGCAAAAAGACTGTGAATTGTATAACAAGCGCAAAATACTTGTCTTGGTTCAATTGCTCGCTTATTCGGGCTAAAATTTGGTGCACTGGCAGTGTATGACCGTTGATATTTTTCAATACCAAGTTTGGATGATGTGCTTGCCCTGTGCGGTGAGAATCAATTAGCAATCTGCATCGCTTGCATTGTCAGCGACTCAAAACAAGCATCTTTTGCATAGCTGATTCTGGCCGCACCGTCTGTTGCATATCCGTGGAATGATTGTTCTACCTTGAAACTGCAGTTATTAGTGAAGGATTGAGCTAGCATTCTTAAGCGGCTAGGTTCAAGGTTGCTCAGTACAATTTCCTCCCCCAGTTCAACAAGTTTGCTTCGTGCCTGCCGAAATAAAATGATGGAATCATTTTGCGAGTGTACACTAGATAGCGTCGTCGGCATCGGCCATGCAAAAGGTGTGTCTTTCGTTACCTATATAGCAGACTAAACAGATTTTTAATCAGTTCTGATCAAACTGGGCAAATACATTACCTAAACGTGATATCAAAAATTTAGATGGCCATGTACCATCTGTGTGCCAAATTTCGATGCAAGCAAGCGAGAGATCTAAACGAGCAAAACATTTTGCAGTTCGTGTTTAACGTTGCAACTGTCTTCTAGAATGTAGCTTGCTCTGCTGGAACCAGGATTTCATACTGCAACTGCAAGAAAGATTTACAGCAAGTGATGTACGAGTGGTTTTTAACTGATCATGCTGAAGACGAAATTGGCATGGAGGCATTCGATCAAACGGGAATACTTGCTTGGCTGCATTGAAATTTTTTGGCGTTCAATGCAAAGAGAATGCTGACAGTTTGGCTATATTTAGGTGCTTTACAAAGAGTGAAAGGCAATGTTCTACATGTCTTGATTATTCCTCATAATTTGTCTCAAACAGGTAAACAACTTCAAGGGCCTTCCATGGTGTGACTTCTGCGGCAACTTCATGTGGGGTCTGATAGCCCAAGGTGTACGATGTGAAGGTATGGCACATTTTTAAAATTTTTTTTTTCCTTTTCTACTTTATGCTGCATGTACACTGTCAGGTGACTACATCGCATGAATGCATATCATATCAAGCATGCATGCTATTGATATGTCACTATGGTGCAGTTTGTATGGTACAATCCTGTGAATGGCATGTCATCGTAAGAAGTTGGTTAGTCAGTTACACAGCAAGGAGTTAGAAGGGAAGACCAAATCTGGAAAAGAAGCAATGGACAGCAATGAAGAGAGAGTAATAGAAAAACTAGGAGGGTGCTCTTGTGGGCATGTTTGCCCTAAATTAAGCTTTATGTGCACTGGCAGAATCCTCTCTTGACTTTAACTCAGCATTCTCTAAATGCCCCGGTCACCGCCTCCCTGTTTCTTTGCTAGCATTCTTTATCCTAAGCCCTTTGAGTACAATTTGAGTAAGGTTTGAGTACGCTGGAGGCCACAGTGCCATTTAAACGACAGAGAGAGAAAAGTTTATGCACAGAGAAATGCAGTAAGGTTTTCCTTTCCAAGAACATCTCCGCCGGCAAATTTTTATTCTTGATGGTAAATCAGCTAGTTCTCTCCTGCCCTACATTCCAAGCATAAACCAGAGAGAGCTCAAAAATACAAAAACTGTGAGCTGTACTATGAGCAGAGGAAACCCCAAAAATGAATGTCTGTAGCACTTTAGTTGTGAGCAAGCTTTCACCACATTAGCACATTCACTACATAACATGTGTAGTGGCTACTGGTGGCGAACAATGCCAAAAAATGAAACTTACAGGTAGCCGCGCAAAATTTTCACATCTAAGAGGAGGCATAGTGCATTTTGCATATTTCGAATTATTCTTTTCGCAGTTTTTTATTTTGAAATTCATGCTTTTCCTACTTTCTGTGTTGCTTTTCATTTTTTCTCCATTTCTTAAATAAGTTTAAGCAAAATTTCAAAACATTTTGCATATGCTTGAAAGACCATCTATCGTAAAATTCCGAGAAAGTGCCCCCTCTGACTCTCCAAAATTTCTGGAAAACAGGATGGAGGGAGGGGGGGGGGGGGGGGGGGGACTTTTCCAGAGTGTCACCGAAATTCAACATTGCAGTGACAAAACTTTCCACTGGAAGAAAAATATTGACCACTGTCACATGTAGTATCTAACATTTTATTTACCTCTGATCAGGCCTCTTTGTGGGCAATATAGAGTGCATCCCAGTTCTTTTACTCCACCTGGTATTTGCCATGTGCCTTACAGCATACATGTTTGCAGCTTTTGCAGAGTTCGATCGGCTAAATTTTCTTTCACGACACAAGCTGTTAACGCCGCGTAACGAGCGCGCAGTTTCAGCACACTGGAAGGATGGAAGAGTTGCACAGAAGGAAGTGAGGGAAACGTGTACTGCTGCTGGCGGGTCCAATAAATACCGTAGGCACTGAATAAAATGCACAACTTACGCTAGCACAGCACTGTGCTAGCGCTCAGCTTCTTAATTGTTACCGCTGCAACGCAGTCCTAGTAATGGAGCTGCAATCTTCACAGCCATTTATGCCTGGTACTGTTTCTATGCCGCCAGTACAATACCACTGCAAAGCCTAGTAGGACCAGGATGCCCCAGGCACGAACGATCCAGGAAGGCTTAGGTGGCTGGGCGAGATTGGCCAAACTGTGACATGCTTCCACACTCAGTTTGCTCGGCGCACCGAACTGCTGGCAAAGAATTTTCCAGCCTTATGTGCTGAGCCTCAAGGAGCCTCATAATGGGCAAGAAGACATCCTGCCATCGTTGTGTTTTGCCATTGCAGCAAACAAAGCCAGCAAAGAAGATAGCATTGATAATGCACTGTGCCACAGACCAGGAAGCATGTTTGTTTTGTCAGAAAGTGATCTAGCTTGATTAAAATGGACAAAGTGATAGTATTGTGCTTGAATGGAGGATAAAGAATGAAACATTCTGTAACTGTACTCTCTTGATAAATTGGAGCAGCTACAATAATTTGCTATGTCAGCCTTGTTGTTTTCATCTTAGAACAGATGGAGATTTGAGCGGGTCGTTTTCAAACGATCCAGTCAACCACATCAGCAACATAGGCGTGTGACAGCGGTCTCAATTGGGAATATTTTTTTTCTTTTTTAACGACCGAAGTGGTGGTTTGATGTTACAGAGTCATCTCACATTCAGGAGGTGCTGGGTTCAACCCCAAATATTGCCAAGTACCCATTAGTTTTTCAATGGGTACAAGGTTTTCCCTGGCCTCGCGCTTGGCTCTTCTGGGGTAGAATGCTTGAGAAAAGGGTCATGCACCAGACTGGTGAGATGGATGTCCACTTTCGGTGTGTCCAGATAGTCTGAAAGGAAACGTATAAATGCTTGCATTTCTCTCTAATTTTGCTGTGCGCATGCATGCTCTGCCTGCTTCTTCCACAACAAGGAGGCAACTTACAGTGTTTCTCGCAGACTGCGGATTCAGCGCGCACAACCGGTGTTCAGAGAAAGTGCCCAACGACTGCCTCCCAGACACTAAGTACGTCAAGCGGGTCTTTGGAGTGGACCTGACTACCCTGGTGAAGGCGCACAACACGCCCCGGCCCTTTGTGTTGGACATGTGCATCAAGGAGATTGAGCAGAGGGGTGAGCTTCACAGTGACTGGAATGCAGTGGCTGCTCCACTGTCAGGTTGCTGAAACAAATTTAACAGGTTCAGTGAGAATATGCCCACTTGAAGTGCTGAAGGAAGGAAAAAAAATTTTTTGAGAGAATTCTGAAGCTCTTTTTCACGTTTATTCGATATGCTACTCGCTAAATCAATCCCCTTTTATTTGTGCTTCCATCATCTCACACATACTCATTCGTTGTTGTTTATTTGGCAAAAAAGTACAGTTAAATAGTAAGTGTAATTTTTGCATTCAGTCATAAGATATTGTGGCCCGCAGCAGTAGTGCAGCGGTTACGGCGCTCGACTGCTATGCTCAAGGGTTGAGTCTCAAGCGAGGCGGCTCTTTTTCAATGGAGGCGGAAAGCAAGGCGCCCGTGTGCTGTGCGATGTCATTACACGTTAAAGAACCACAGGTGGTTGCAATTTCTGGAGCCGTCTACTAAAGCGTCCCTCATAGCCCGAGTCACTTTGGCTTATTAAACCTCGTAAACCAACCAATCATAAGACATCGTATTATGTGAAACCAAGCCGTACGAAAGTGCTTGTTTGGCCTAGGGCCGGCATGTATGACTATAGGGATCTAAGGGTCCTGGAAGGATAGATTCCTATCTCGCCCTTCCACCTTAACAGTTAAGACCAAGTTGATAGCATCTGTCACCTCGACCATAATGTGCCATGATGCCATGACCAGTCAGTTCACAGTCACGTCAGCTGCCAACTACCACCTGGCAGAGCCATGCGAGTGATTTTTCACTTATAATGTCGACAACTCCAACGCCGCATTTTCTGGATGACTCTAATGTTATCGGATTAAAAAGCCAAACAAAGCAAAAGAGGAATGCAAAATATGACACCGCGAATACACCTAAGCCCACTTGTAACGAGCATGAAGGTGGCGCCGAATGAGTGTGTTACAGTTGAACCCGGATATATCGAACTCGAAGGGGATCGCGAAATAGTTCGATATATCGATAATTCGATATACAGAAATCGGCCTGGGACGGCACTTAGTATGCGAAAAAACGATACCGTATTTCTCGCGTAATCAACTCGCTCGCATAATTAACCCACCCTCCACTTTAAACGATACCGTATTTCTCGCGTAATCAACTCGCTCGCATAATTAACCCACCTTCCACTTTAGCAACCGAGAATTTGAAAAAAAAAAAAAGCATTAAGGCCAGCTCGCTCACATGCAAGCGATTAAGCGATCTCAGTGACAGAGCAAAAAATTTCCAACTTGTTGGAACTGCTTCCCTCTGCTGTTCGAGCCACCGCGGCAGATCAAAATAAGGTTGCTGTGTTGCTGGCTGCGGCAGAAATTGCCGGCGTTTTCGCTTGCATGTCGCACTCCGTTTCGGTCGTCTCATCCACAGCTCATTTCTTGGCAGCGTGCAAGATGCTGCGCAGCGATAATGTCGCGTCCCAGAGTGTTTATATCGTTTGATAGCTCCTGCAGCAGCAGGGAGCGAACTTGGCAGACTGCCCGTGATGGCTTGATTGCACACATGATTGCACAAGCCTAGTTCGATTTATCACGCCGCGCTTGGGGTGGGCGTAGTCCACTGCCACAAAATCATTGGAAAGCGTGATACAGTAGCTGCAAATGCTGTTTGGAGCGAAAAATGCTAAAAGCCGGTGTCATGATCGCAGCTGACCGCATGCTTTCGTTGATTCATACATGCAAAGATAAACGACTCCCGAAAAAAAAAAAAAAAAATGCTGCTTCGTAACGTCATATCTTACGCTACACCGCGCTTACAGCACAACGCTAAAAATAGACGACTCTCGCAAAAAAAAAAAAAAAAAAAAAAAAAAAGATAGATCTGCTGCTTCTTGACTTCCGCAGGCGCCATAGCCACGTCAGCCGCCGCGCGCAGAGGGTTTGCAACACACGCTGGAGAAAGCGTCCGACGTTCTGTCTGAGAACGGGCTGAGCTGGCTTGGCGCATGCGTAGCGCGTGCTACTGCGAACGAAGGCCGGGAAAGAGGAAGGAGAGAGATAGCTCAGCAAAAGAATGGGCACACCCTTGTGCTTCGCTCTGTCGCGTTTTTCCCCTCTCGTTCCCACCAGTTCTCTCTGGTTCATTCACACACATGGCTTGCAAATGTCACGTGCTGGCGCGCGGGAAACGACAACCGCAAATGCGCGCACCTTTTAGGAATGGGTGCGGCGCTGTCCTGGCCGAGCTGTCCCCTCTCATTACTTCCGCACGTGGCTTGAAAACGTCACGCGGCAAACGGCTAAGGGTGATGCGATCGTCTTTGGGAAAGGCACACTTTCCAGTGCGTGGTGCGGATTTCGATATATCGAACGACCAATGAAATTGAGGTCGATATATGACGCAGCTTTCCTATACTTTTGCATGGGATTTTCAAGGGGATATTCCGTGAGTTCGATATAACCAAAATTTGATATGTCCGGGTTCGACTGTATATCCAAAGCTTGTGATAAATGGACTTCTCGTGTTAACCCGAAATTCAGAGCCGGTCTGGAGTGGCATTCAGCTCTTAACCCTTTCGCTGTCACAAACGTACCGGTACGTTTTCGTGCTTCTCTTCCACAGTGTCACTGACGTACCGGTACATTCTCTATCGTGCATTCAAAATTTCGCGCCTGAGCACACAGCTGGCGCGCTTGGACAGGCTGCGCCATCCGTCAAATCTTTCTATAAGTTCGTATTTCCGCCCCGCGTTGTGTTGGTACGTATATACTGAAGAGTATGGAGCGACCGTGCCCACCCCCGCCACCTTCTTTGCTAGGGGCGTGGTTGCTCTGCACGCGCGTTTCGCGGCGCGTGCGTGCGGTTACGGGTTCAAGGGTTGTTCTGCTAGCTGCCGCAGGTTTGCAAGTTTTTATTTTTATTCTGTTGGAGTGTCTGCTACGACACGACGCGGCACGTCGCCCCTCGTGCCGTTGCCTCTACAATAGGTTGACACATGACTCAATCGCTGCTTTTGCTCTTTCTTGCCGCACCCTTGCTTGCGGCTAGAAGCAGCAAAAGAGGTTGTTTTAACTTCTTTCCATCTCCCTCGGTCATCTTGATTTCACAGCGTGCGGGCCATCGAAAGTGTGCCCTCCGTGAGCGCGGTTACTTTCAGATGGCTGACCGCGCGGGACCTTCGACTGCGGACTGGAGCGATGGCTCTTTTGATTATAAATATGAGTCGAGCTCGGATTGAGTCTCTGAAGAAGTATTGAGCAGTTTTTTTTTTTCTTATATTATCCTCATTTATATAATTTATAATCAGGCTGATAATTATGATGATGTTAATGAACAACACCTGCAGAACACTGAAATGTGCATATTCTGTTGACTATGTTATTTGTATAGCAATCATAATCAAAAATAAATCGCTATGCTTGTTCCCTGATATGCTCGCTCCCTGAAACCAAGCCGACACTGGGGGTGTGTCACAGCCAGAAACGCCTGACAGCGAAAGGGTTAAAAGGTCCATTATATGCGTAGGTGTCATCAAAACAGGCCCAGTCTAGGTGCTTTTCAAACTTTTCGGTATAGTAATCGTGTGCTCCTTTTCTTTAAGGACACGGTGTAAGTCATTATCGTCACCATCAGCCAGATTATACCAACAGCAGGGCAAAGGCCTCTCCCATTTTCCTTCAATTAATCCGGTCCTGTGCTAGCTGCATCCAACTGATCACTGCGCACTTCTTAACCACATCAGCCCACCTAACTTTCTGCTGCCCCCTGCTACACTTTCCTTCCCTTGGAATCTAATTTGTTACCCTAAGAAACCATCGGTTGTCCTCTTTTCACCCTACATGCCCTGCCCATGCCCATTTCTTCTTCTTGATTTCCACTAGAATGTCATTAACTCGAGTTATTTTGCTCTGACCTACTCTGCACACTTCCTATCTCTTACCTTTGCACCTACCACTTTGCGTTCCATAGCTCTCAGCGTTGTCCTCGGGTAACAGTGTAACTAATAGCATTTAAAGCATTTGCAGTAGATAGTAGGCGGTCTGCCTTCTCATCACTCTCAAATTCCTGAGAGTTGGCAAGTGCTCCTGTTTGATGTAAAATTTCTTTGTCACTTCGTGTCTCTGCAACGTCAGAGTCATCATTTGCACTGACACAGCCATCTGATCCGACATCAGTTCCAGCTAGTCGTGTCTTTCTCGTGGGTCTTCAACAGCATCATCTGCCATCCCACGTGCGTGTGGCACAAACAAACTGCACTGTCGCACGCGGTAGCAGCACAGAAAGTGTGGAGTCAATGGGGCAGGCGACTCGTGCCACATGGTTGATTGGTCCAGCGATGTATACTGTGTGACTAGCACTAAAGCTTCTCAAACCACTGCTATTAGTATCGCTAACCATGTGCTTACAGTGCTCATCTGCTTGCTACACTTCTACGTACAGGCCTTTGCCCGCCTAGCCAGCAAATATGGAGCAGGTTGAGCTCCCATGCCTAGTAGCAGTGCACCCTTGGTTGGCAATTGTGTAATGTTCCTATGCCGCCTTCTTAATTGCCCTTTTTGGACCACCTTTATACGGGGTAATGTCAACAGGCCAAGGATTGTCCTTTTGTTGTTTAATGTGAGCTCCTTTACATTTACTTTAATTGGCCGCCTGGTAATGCTTTGCTGGTCCGGGCTCTTTCTATCTTTCAAGTACAGTAAATTGTAAGTCAGTCTTCAGCGGATCAGGAAAAATGTTCAAAATATCCCAAAGTTCGAACTACCAAACGATCCTAAAGGACTCCTGAAAACCATTTTCCTCATGGTAATTTTATCCAACGAACACTTCGAATGTGATTTATATATCTGAGATGGGAACTAAACTACAGTTATGTGGCAAGTCACATTTTTTCAGATGCTGCAGTGCACGTCACTGGTCTTTTATTTTTATTTCGGGATGGCATAACACTCTTCTAACTCATGTTCTCTTTCTTGCATTCATGTGCATCCTTCACTGCTTGAGTTCACCGTTGCATTTTTGAAAAGGGTTCACTGCACAACCCTGCCACGGTGGTGCAGTGGTAAGATGCCCAATTACTGTACTGGAGTACCCGGGTTCGATCCCGACCGTGGCGGCTGCGTTTCGATGGAGGTGAAATGAAGAGGCGTTCGTGTGCTGTGTGATGTCAGTGTGCATGTTAATCCCCAGGTAGTCGAAATTATTCCGTACCCCTCCACTGCAGCTCCTCTTTCTCTCTTTCAACTTTCACTCCCACCTTCCTCCCATCCCTTAAAGGGACAGAACTCTGGAATTTAGGTCTCGATTTTTTTTCACCGCAGTGGAAAGATTGATGACTAAAATGTTCGATTCCATAACGGCTTTGTTAGAAACACTGTAGAAAATTTTACCGAGAATTTTTCGATCAATGCGTGCGCCCGTTTTTATGTAATCCGATGCTGGAAACCATGAGCAGCCACCGCGATGACGACCGGTGGTCGACAAAAAAGACATACCAAAAACAAATATACTTTCACTTGCCAGACAGTAATCGGACATTTTATACATAGAGTAATGTCCTTTTCAATTTCACACTCAATGCTGTTACGGAACTATAATGCATGCCCTCGTCGACAAAATATTTAGTGGGCACTGTCATTGCTTTGTTCACGAAATTGCAAATACTGTGGCGCCATCTAGTGGCAAAACCTGAAAGCATACCTCTCGCGGTGCAAAAGCAGGGGTAGTTTTTATTTAAGGATGCACTGGACAGAGCGCAAAATATAATAAACTATGGCAAGCACTCCTAGAAGAAAAAAGAACAATGTGCAGTAACGAAAATCGGCGATATTTTGCTGACATGTAGTCACGTGGGGGGCTACACTGAAAGTACGAGGGTTTTTCCACTAGATAGCACCTCGGTTGTTTTTATGCAATTTTCAATAGCAAATTAAAATTGTAAAGCCTCTTTTCTTGGATATTGTAGTGCTCGATCTGTACTATATGAGGCAAGATCTTTTCATCTCCACCATAATCTCATGACATATTTTGGCCAGTGTTCTGTCCCTTTAAGGTGGGGTTCAGGTGTCCACAGAAACAAGTGTGACAGGTACTGTGCCTTTTCCTTCCTGTGAACTATATAATTATTATTATTTATTATTAAGTCTGTGCTGTGAAGCATGCCCATAATGCAAAGGGCCTGTTGTAACGAAGCACCACTGCTACTGCAATGCATTGCGAAAAAGGGTGCGGTAGTACTTGGGATTTTGAAGCAATTTTTCGACATTCCCGACAGTGTGCGCAAAACAGTCCACTTGACAAATGCACGAAAAATCGTTGTTGTCACATAACTTTCATCTAAAACATATGCGTAATCATATCCCAGGTGTTCATTTTATAAAGCTGCATTGATGTAAATGGTTTTCGGCAGGTTTTTACAACTATTCGACAATTTGAACATTTTTCCTGAGGGCCGAAACAAGATTTTAGTGTAGTCGAAAAAAGAACTGTGCAAGTATTCGTGCTGTCATTTTTCTTTCAAGACATCTGCTGTGTTGTCGTTATTCGGTTTATAGTGCTGCTCTCCTTCTCCCTAGTTGTCAAATGTCCATCTCTCAAAATTTTCCGGGGAGAACCCTGTCCCTGTCGCAGTTTTCCAGTGCTCATCTTTTTGTGCCCCAAACTCAGTTTTATGCAGTTTTTCACATAACTTTAAAAGGAGAGAGAGAGAGAAATATTTCAATGGCAACAGGACTTTAAAAGGAGAGTGTTTCTGGCTAGTGTTTACAGCAGATGATGACACCCACCTACACAATTAGAGTTCCATAAATAACTCATCAAGATACATCTTGGTGCAGCAGGTGCAGTACTAACAAGTAACCTCACTCCCTCATACAGCCTTTATTTTTTTTTCTTTTCATACTGAAAATAATTTGACAGCTCGTGGCTCTTCTTTCTCTTCAGAGAAATTCTACTTTATTCATTTATCACATACTGCGCACCTCAATTCTTGAGCAAAATAAAGACTGCTTTGGCCACGTTGCTTTTGCTGTCAATGCAATCAGATGAAAGAGAGTCATGAGCCAAAGAGAACTTTGCCACAATGTTTGCTTGTGCGCAGCGCCCCCATGCGGTGCCGCTCCACACCTGGCTGCCTAGCAAGCGGCGCACTTGGAAATAAATGAGCAGTTCATTTTTGGTTCTCAGCTCGGCGCGTCATGTCGTTCTTCGCGGGCATGATGGCCTTCACGCGTAGTCACCGACTGCAGCCTGGCCATCCATGCTCATAAAAAACTTCTTAGAAAAAAAGAAAGAAGCACTAGCTCTTCTTCCTCTTCTTCTGAGAAATTCAGAAGAGCCACTCGTCTTTCTCTTCTTCTAAGGAGTTCTGTGGCTCGTGAAAAAATAAAGAATGCTTTGAAACTGCACGTATGTACATACAAGTACCTTTCAAATTCTTTGCGGTAATATGTCGCAAAAACACTTCAATAGCTGCGCTCAAATTTCGCTTTAGGGGGTATTGCAATCGCCCTTAAACTTTTTTATTTTTTGTGCTATAATTTTGTAATGGGTAACCTGCAACACAATGTATGTCTCATCAAAAGCTTAATATTTAAAAGTAAGGCAACTAAGCGGTGAACATGAAAAACAGCTGAGATGCTTTAACCAGAAAGTTAGTCAACTAAAAGGAAGTCGCCAGGCACCCGAAACATTAAGTGATGGAGAAAAAAATGTGATAAAAGGGCTGATGAGATTCACAAGCTTTGCTTCAGAGCATGTCACTTTATGACAACCATGTCACATGCTCTTTATCGCGATTTCCTGGCACGAGTGGCAAGTGACAATAGGTAACGCGAGATATGTGTGTAACTGGGTGACTGTGCTTGTGGGAGTAGTTGCATGATCATCTCAGCCAAAGTTTTGAAATGGAAAATTTGCTTCTTGTCCAATGCACATGCATTATATTTTCTCGTCGAGCCTTTCCCCCTCTTTTGAGGTACTTACAGCTACATTAGCACAGCTGTGCTTTCTTACCTGAAAAAAATGGGCAAATTGTAAACGAAGGAGGGCTCTTTCGTAGTTTAGCTCCTCAGCACTTAGTTTTCTCAATTGCTTTTTTTCTTACACTCTTCAGGCTTTGTTGTCGTCCTAATATTTGTTTATTGTAGCAAATGCTAAGAGTCATGCTGAACCTTTTATTTCATGCAGTTGGCAGCAATTCAGATGCTTGATTATTTCTTAGTAGGTGATTGTTCTTTGTGTTTTATGCAGGCTTGGATACTGAAGGCATTTATCGTGTATCAGGCTTCAGTGATGAAGTGGAAGCATTGCGGATGTCATTCGAGAAGGGTAAGAACTCTTTCTGTTGGTGTCTAAATTTTCGTGCATTAACTAACTTATAACGAAAACATCGGGTGTTAAAGTTGACTGTAATAATGTCCTTTCTTTGTTCTGTTTTCTCCTTTTTTTGTGATCCAGATGGTGAAAGTGCGCCACTCGGTGCATCCACGTATGAAGACATTCATGTCATAGCGGGCGTGCTAAAACTGTTCCTAAGGTTGCTGCCTATACCTCTGATCACATTCGACAGTTATACAAAGTTCTTCGATGCAGTCAGTGAGTTCATCTTCTCAAACTATCCTCTGTAATGTGCATGGCATCTGTGTGCTCACTCACTTCATTATACACTGGGAAGGTGTTTAAAGGACCCCGACATAAGTTCTCTCCAATTTTTATTCTTGCTACAAACTTGCTGTTTGGGCCACTTCGTTGAAATTTTAGAGCTCATGTTGCAGTCTTGAGTTGGAACGGCTAAATTCATAGCATCTGCACCAACATTCCTAAATCTCCTTGCTTTATTTCATACAGGCTTTATTTCATACAAAACACTTTGCACATGGTGCTAGAAGCACATAATGTGCTGTTTAGTGTTTCTCAATGGAGCTTTAAAAGGCTACGAAAGGTTAGGAATGTCACGACATTAAGCAGGGGTGGAACTGCTGCGCCATTTGCTTCGTTCTGCTCCAAACTGCGTTTCCTGCTCCAAAACACAATATTGCTCCAAAATTGCTCCAAGCTGGCTGCCTCATAATGAATGTTTGTTCACATGTAAATTGAAAACGAGCCAGAAGCTATTAGAGGGAATTAACTGCAAAAAAATGCTCTGTGTTTGTGACATAGCACTTTCTCCCAGCCTTTTGAATCATCAGTGGTGAGGGAACGTAGAGCAGCGAGCGAAGCAGACGCTGCAAACTACCACGAGCCGTTGAAAGCTTGTCCAGCCGTAAAGAATTACACGAGTTGTTCTAATTGTTCTGCTGCGAAACCGGTACAGGGTCGTCCACTTCTAGCTATAACACGGTCGCTACCTTCAAAGCGTCATTGTGTACGACCCGGTCAAGCAATAAAACCAAGTGGCAGGCCTTGTGATGTACCTCCTCCGTGTCCCGCTGTGCATGTATCGCTTTACTTCGATATGCGCCTGTGTGGGGCGCAATGTTGCACTGAAAGCAGAGACCATGTTATAGCTAGAAGTGGATGACCCTGTACACCACCGAGGCTGTCATGCCTATGCATGGCAAAAGCATACTGTTATGATGCCACTTAGGTATCAATTACTAGAAATGTTACAAAAGTTTTGGAAAGCCATACAAGGTATATTACCAGTGTGCTGAAATTAAGGAAGCCTCATCATAGCTCAAGCGATAATGTGAGCAGCCACTGGCAGAAGACCGTGAAGTAAAGAATCTGAGGGAGGAAAAGGCTACCCTTTAGCGGCATCTATCCTCTCCGAAAGCACTACTGACCATTGCCCAGAAACATATCGACACGGGCATAGGATCAAAAGGATATTCACTAGGTAGCACAGATGTGCTGCTGATCGATGTTAACTCCAAAATAGTGGCTGTGCTGTAGAGCCTGACTCCACCTTTGAATCTATCGAGTCAAAATAGTAAAAAGCTTTTAGTTGGATGTTCAATTGTGAAGTGTAGTCTGTTCCAAATTGTTGCTCAGGTCAGTTGTGTTATTTTAAAGATTTGTACTTGTTTTGGCTGTTTGTCATGTCTTGTCAGAGGTGTGTATGTATTCAGAAAAGCATTGAACATGGATTAATAAGTACTCAAATCGGGGATTTTTGTATGTCAGGAAGCGAAAATTGCCATTATTAAAAACATTTTAAACTAAAAACACGCTCCAAAACATAGTTCGAGTGCTTCAAACTCTGTTCTTGCTGCTCCAAAGCTGCTCCAAAATGGCTTTGTTACTACTCCCTGAGGTGCTCCAAAATGCTCGAGCCTGCTTCCACCCGATTGAGGTGCTTTGTTGTTGTTTTGCACCTGGATGTTAGGGGCTAGGCTATGTTGCCTTAAGGTTCCCTATGGTCATCATGAGATCCCTTTTTGATCTTGACATCACTAGTTTGAATTGGATGGTGGGTGGGGATGTTTTACTTTCAAGTCTAATTTTGCTACTAAACAAAGAATTCAACAGTGCCTAAAAAAGCCGCTGTATTGCATTCTGCCGAGAACAAAATTTGAGTGGAATTGTTCTCAATGTCTTCTTGAGCCAGTGTTGTCATCGAATATATGCTGTGAAAAACTCCTGTGATCTCTCACTACATCATGTGACACTTTGCAAGAAAAAGGACAGACGTCCTTGCTCCTTACTACTAAGGCCCCTATTTTACTATGTACCACTAATTTGCTGCCAAAGATACGGAAGAACCTTTGGTTGACTGTACACGCTGTTTACATCATATGTAGCTGCGTCAAAGAAAAAAAAGAAGAGATTTGAGAAATTATGTCACTTTTTCATGCTGGAGAAACGAAAACGTCACCAGGCTGTCAATTGAGCCGTTATTGGTAGCGCACATTGATCGAAACGACCCAATTCAGTGGAAATGCAAGCAGCAGTTGACAATTTGCTCAAGGTTCAAAACCAGCACAAGCACAAGAACAATGCCACAAGCATTGCCCAATGTACTTTACAGAAATCTCGGGAAATCATGGAGGGCCTCCTCTTACTGGCAGCCTCCATTTGCTAGCTGTTATGAACTCGGGAGGAATGTTTGACCCTTTCAGGCACTGTATGTCAGTATTTTTCTTTAGTCATGCATTTAATAGTCATTGCAGTGCGCAAAGAATACTGCTGTTAAAGTTGGGTGCCTCATGTGAAGGTGTGCCGATTTGCTATAAAGCGGAATCTACAGTTGGTTCACTCCAGATGCATAGCAAGCCTTGTTGAGAGAAATGGTACATTGCAAATCTGCAGCTTTTTTTAAGAACATCTGCTTCAGCTGGTGCTGCTTTCTTTGTTGAGGCAGATTTAGTTGACTGTTGTAACATTTTCTTTTCCTTCCGCTCCACTAATGTCCTGTGCATCTTAAAATTGGGGACAAAAAGTCTCTGGACCACCCGTCTGGTGATTTTTAACTGGGAGCACGATGTAAACGAATTATATCACCTTATTTACCTAGGACACATTAGAGAACTAAAGTCCAAATTTGACATCGACAAGTATGATCCGAGACTACTGGCCGATATGAAAGTTGTGAGCTATGGAAGTTATGTGCTTTGGTTGCAGTTTGAATGGGGTCCACAGACATTTTTCCCAGTAGTACATATAAGATAGCCGATCTCTGCCAGATGGCGCCATAGTCGGCGCCACTTCGCTGCCGCTCGCTCCCGGCAATGTTTTGCCTTGTTTTGTTGCGGAAGCAATACTCCGACAGCCAAAGCAAGACCTCGGGTGGCCGCAGCTACGCCATGCACGTGAAGAGGCATAGCTACGGTTTCTTCATTTAAAAAAAAATAACATGTCTCCACCACCTCCATCCCTCGGATCCTCGGACCCCCAGCTGAGCGGTTTAACCAACTGAGCCACGCCTGGGACTGTGAATAGCGCATCTTAATTCTCCTTCTCTAGCGTGAGGGTGATAGTAGTCATGATGATAGGCTAGTTAGCGGCGTATGTCGGGCGAGCGTGTGCTCAGCAAGAGCACTCACTCGATCCTCTCCTTTCATGTGAGAGGGGGACATTAGAATCAGCCTGCCATGACATTTGAATTCACGTTACTCCTACGCCACGGGCAGGAGCTGCCAACTCGGGTTACTGCTTTCATATGGGAGAATCAGCCTGCCAGAATTGTTTGCATTCTCTTTGCCCCTACGACATGTAGGCATGTCCATACGGCTTGGTTGAAGTGTGACTTTATATGTGGGCTGGTAGCTTAAGTTCTCGCATCATACCCTTAAAGGATGAGCTTAAGTGTCCCCAATAATGTAGCCCCTTACACTGATAGGGCGTGGCAGGGGAACAGTGTAGCAGGCAAAAGAAGCTTCCGCCATTGCTTTTGCAATTCAACTAGGGTTAACCAGAGCTAAACCACAGCCAACTTTTCATACACCCATGTAGCAAAAATAACCATCGGTGTTTTCAATGCAAAGCTAACTACTTCTTGTTAAGTGGCTTTATCAAGGTACGCATAGACTAATTATTTTGCTAGAGAAATGGCAAAACTTAAAAAAATAAACAAAGTTATAGTCTAGGCCGAGGGTCTGCAAACACACCCCCAAGATGAGACGTAAATACCGATAACTTTTTAGGCTCCTTTATCTTCACCTGCTTCCTGATATTTGTAGGCTGGCCAAAACGTCCTCCAGTAGGTGGAATAGGTTTGAGTGTGTCTGTTGCCCTTCCCTTACCTGTCTTCTTTTTGTGCAGTGTTTTGTTTACCATCGGCAAGCAGCAGTTGAGAAAGTGTAAATGCACATGAAGGCGCAGCGCAACTTTGCCACTCACTGTTTTCTTTTTTTTGGGTGCATCTCTCCTGTTTGCAGAGAGCAACAAAGTAGAAGAAAAGCTTGAAGCCATGAAGGAAGCGGTCAAGTCACTTCCTCCTGCTCACTACCAGTCTTTGAAGTATCTCATGAGTCATTTACAAAGGTACGCACTCCTTGCTTCCTTTCTGGGTGCGGAATTGTTGAGTAGGAATACAAGTCATGTGGGCCTTTTTCGTGGCCTTCAGCTATACATTGCAAGATAATCTTTTCAATAATAATAATAATCTTTTCCAGAGCTGGAATTTTATTTGTCCTTTAAGTACAGGAGAAAAGAGGGCCCTCGTCAGATGCATAATCTGACGAGGGCTCTTGATTCGTCTGGCTGTCACAGCAAACAAGATGCGTATGTTCACAGCAGTTACATAAAAAGTTCATATGAAAAAAAATCTAGGGATTAGTACTGACAGCTAGCATCAGTACTGCATCACAAAAGGGCAGGCACTATCAGCAACAGGAATTTGGAATTTTACAGTAAAAAAAAAAAAAACAGCCTGCAGATATTGATACAATCGAACATTTCATTAACCAGCTTCTAAAATTACTTTAATTTAAATAGATGAGAGTCAAAATCTAATATTTACTGAGCTATTCAACAGAAGGACCTGATTATTTATGTATTGCATGTCATACTATTTGGTATTAAGTCTCGGTATTCTATGTGCCCTCATGCAGATCGTGCTGACTGTGTGACTCTTACCTGGTGATCTGACATAGTTTGTTGCATTTATACATTCTGTTAGTCTAAAACAGTGTATATTTTATTAGTTTTCAGCATTTCTTGTTTGAGGAACAGGGGATGTGCCCGTAGATCTTGAAGTCAGCTTCGGTAATTTTCAAAAATTTTCAGTATCTTTTGCAACACAGTGAATCTGTCAATATTTTTTTTTTCTTTTCCTAGTGCAAATTTACCGAGGTCTGTACACAGGTTATCCACATGTGCATTCTGCAACAGATTACTTTTATACCGCACATCTAAAGATTTTCAGTTACTGCTTGTTCTATTCTAATGATATTAAGAACTATAATTGTGTTTCTAGTAATAAGGTTAATGACTTGGACATGATGGTTTGGTTCGTGGTGTTTAACGTCTTAAAGCGACTCAGGCTATGTGAGACACCGTAGTGGAGGGTTCCTGAAATTTCTACCACCTTGGTTTCTTTGGCGTGCACCGACATCGCAGAGCACACGGGCACCTAGCTTTTCGCCTCCATTGAAAAGTGGCTGCCGCAGCCGGGATTCGACCCCTCATCCTTGGCCACAGTGGTCGAGCACCCTAACCACTGCACCACCACGGCGGGCTTACTTGGAAATGAATTATGTATATTTAGTATTGTTCACATATAATTGAAGGTTATTTATTTTGTATGCAACCAGCATAATAATGAATTCAGATACAGCCGCAGACTTTTTTTCAGATTGGGTGCGACGCAGGAAATGGTCAGAATAATCGAACAGTCTGAAAAATTAATGGACTTGAAGAAAATCACTTTTCAGCAAAAAATCAGCTTTACAATTCACGAACTCACCTGCTCCCCATCTTCCATGCCTATGCTCACGCGCTAGTGTGATCCGATACGGCGGGCGCCGATTGACTCCGAAGCAGCAGGCGTGCGCACCACCGGGAAGCATGCACCCCACTCAAGACGATCACCACGTGCGCTGCGGTGCCCCGCAGAAGGGAACCCTCCAGTTAGAATATCTCAGCCATTCATGCTTTCATCGTGTCCATGCCACTTCACGACATACTGTGACGCAGCTGCAGGTGATGCGCATGCCGCGAACGAATGCACGCGCCATGCGAACTACCGCGAGATGGAATTTACAGGAAAAAAGTGAGCGGAACGAGAGTCTTCGTAAATGCACCTATTCCCTCACCCCTTCCCCACCTCTTTTTGTTTTCCCCACGGGCAACAGCGGTGTTGGAGCGAACCGCAGCGGGTGGTGCTCAGGTTCCATTTTGAGCCTAATTGTGTGATTCTTGTTGCCATTGCCTCAAATGGCAACAATGAACAGAGAGCCAAGCTAGTCTATCCTAATTACTCTGCTTCACCTAGCTTTCAAGGCCACGCAAAATTGGTTGTTTGCGACAACAATGCCTGCGCATTTGTTATGCTGAAAAAAGTAGCCTTCAGCTAAAAAATTATCTCTGCAGTAGTATTGGCGCCAAATTTGGTCCATAAAATCTAACTTTTGGACACCATAGAGTCCGAAATAATGATCGTGAAAATGTACATGTTCCTAGGGGAAACACAATGGTTCCTGAATGAAATCCGAAATTATTGTGCCATTCCGAATTATTGGAGTGCGAAAAATCGGTCGGCTACCATATTCATTAACCACGCATTATAATGTAGTAGGCAGAGTGGATGCAAAGGGCACATTGGCATCACCAGAGTACATAAAACTAAGTTAAGGGGAGTTAAGTACCAAAGAGTGTATGATGGGGGAGGGCTAGCTGGTATGACGTAATAAAACGTAACATTACGCGAAGAACAGGACACTGGATAGAAACAATTGGGACAAGTGCAGGCCTGCACTAGTTTCACTCGAGCGACGCCTCATTCTTTCCTCACCAAGCAGTATGCCGCTTGCTAAGCACCTGACCATGCACTCGTAATCAAATAAAGATGGAAAGCTTAGTTCCTTCTTTAGTGCAAGTCTGGGCCGTATGTATTTATGTGATAAGCTCCGTAAATTTCATGTGCCTTCTAAGTATTTGGTGTTGCCTGTTATTTCAGTATAGTGACATGCAGTTTTTGTTGCAACATAGTGAATGATTTGGCATTGTGAGCCTAGGGAATTGATACGCTCTTGCAAACACCTGTTGATGCAACGTCCCATCCCACCCGTCCCACATAAGCCAAAACTACTCGTGAGCGGGATTTCATAATCTATTTCCATTTTTATAGCACATCCATAATTTGGTGGTTGGTGCCACAGCTAGATTTCCTTAGAGCATGAGTATCTTTGTTTGTGAGTTGCCACAGACAGGAAAGCTTGCAGAGTGCATAAAAGAAAACGTCCATACCAAATTTACTTCCCACCCTCTTTAGGCTATGAAAGACCGTGTGTACACGGAGAACGACTTCAACTTTCCGCAACTTCTATCACTTATACCCCAGTCAAACGTGCAAGTTGAAGTGCACTTACGCGGAGTGCACTTCGCAGCTCAAAAGACTTTACGCTACACAGTGCTAAATGGGAAAGCGGAGTGCACTCGCATAAGCACGCGATACGAAACTGGCAACTGAAAAACATATTTTCAAAAAGAAATTGGAACCTCCTAGCGCGAAGTTCAGCAAACTGCTTTTTAAAGTAGCAAAACACTTAAAAAATACTTAAACTTTGACGCCGGGTCATGATTCAGACACCCCTATCAACAAACACCATGAACAATAAAAACCACCCCCTAACTGAAAATGGCATAGCCGCAGTGGTGCACTACACTTAAGGTGGCGGTTCTACGGTCGCCATCTTGGAAGTATTTCAGATTCTGCCACCAGGCTACGCCACTAATCCATGACTGAGAAATTGAGTACCCAGCCACTCAGCCCTCTCGACTTGAGCTGCCTGAACGCTTTTCTTGTGTTGCTGCGTGGACTTTCAAAGATTTTTGCGGCTCCACAGCAGTGTCCAGGCAGAGAAGGCCCGTCCTGCACAGCATGGGCTGCCCCATTGAACTCCCCTCTTCAACCCACCGCACCACTACTTCGAACAATACGCGCCCTGACAATTGGACAAGAGGCTTCCCTCTCTTGCCTATACTTCGTCTCACAAGATGTTTGCAGCACAGCGAAAAGCAGAGGCACCCCAGCCGGGATCACGCGTACAATAGGCAATTGTGCTTCTAAGCGCCTCTCGCCCCCCCCCCCAAATTGGCTGGGGGTGAGAGTAGGAGCACAATTCTCTATTATAGTGCGCACAGGCTAGAGGCACTTAGGAGCACAATTGAAAGGGCTCCTCTGCCTTTCGCAGTGCTGCAGATATCTTGTGAGACGAAGTATAGTTTCGAACATTGCTCCTACCCGCCGAGCGTGAGGGGGTTGGACTGGACTGCAGTAGGCTAGCTTGACTGAACACAAATAAAACAGGGTGTCAACATGATTGCACAGTGCAATCTTAGTACGAGTGAAAAGGAAAAGCGAATGGCACTATTTCTGCACACTTCGTCAATGAACCTTAGTTGAAGTCGGCGCCTGTCTTGTGTTCTTTTGATCCTCGTCTTTTGGGCTGTGCAATCGAGTGATCATTAGCAAGCTTTAGAATACGGCGACCCTATCCGTAAGTGGGATAGAGTAATAGTGGAGCGTGCGCGCTATAATAGAGAATTGTGCTCCTACTGTCACCCGCGCTATTGCCCTGTCCCCCTAAGCGGTAGGGGTACCATATTCTAAACCTCCCTATTGTTGATGCCATAGATATAGTAAGGATCGGAACACTCCTTGACTGTAGTGGAAGCTGTCAGCTCTTGCGGTCACCAGAAATTTGCTTTATCAAACGTGATTACAAATATGATAATATAGCTATAATTAGCTGAACTTCAGTCAACAGTCGCCCTTGTTTATTTTTTGTTCGTGCTTGTCCAATCTTGAAAACTAGAGCTGGTAAGTTACAATGGGCAAATAAGTGAATGATTGCCAATTTTTTCCTTTTGAGATAAATCGATATTCCGAAATAGATGTGAAATCCACCAAGAGGCTATGTATCGCGCAGGAGGCCGGCATGTATTCATGCTCTCTTCGGCACTGAGGAGGCACATTCACACTAAACTATGTGAGAAATGGGGGAAGGGGAGAAGGGGTTGTAAAGGAAGGTTGTCAGAAGAAAGGACCTAACGGGGACAGTTTTTTAGGCGCTTATGGCGGCCACTTCCCCACTCCCAGTTGGATGCTCCACAGTCTTCATTTTATTTATTCGCTCGCGCGCGCGCGTGTGTGTGTGTGTGTGTGTGTGTGTGTGTGTGTGTGTGTGTGTGTGTGTGTGTGTGTGTGTGTGTGTGTGTGTGTGTGTGTGTGTGTGTGTGTGTGTGTGTGTGTGTGTGTGTGTGTGTGTGTGTGTGTGTGTGTGTGTGTGTGTGTGTGTGTGCAATTAAAGGAACACAGTATTTTCAGGCAATTAGAATAAAATTTTAACAATCAATCCCCTAGAAACATTTTTCTCCTGCAAAATTTCACTCGACACTGAAATCTGATGTGAAAAGTAGCATGCTATGGAAGACGCTGACCTGTCCTGCTGCAGCTTCCCGTGATGATGTATGCGCTTTCTGAACCAATATATTGGGTGGACTACTGTAGCTTGTAGCCTACTTTATTGTACTCATTTTACAGGGCGCACACACGTATGCAACAAGTATACTTTAGTGTTGAGCCCGCCTTTTGGCTTCATGTGTTGGTAGTAAATAATTTCGTGATGTGGCACTTGTACATTCACACATTTGCAACATAATAATCAGAGCCCAATTTTTACTCCATGCAAGAGCGCCCATGCTTACCAAATGTTGTCCTGCAAATGCCAAACGATTAGACGCATCGATCAGATCGCGTTCGGTCAGATTTGGCATGTGCTATAATTTGTGAATTTGTCCATACCAGTGCAGTACAGCGGTTTTGCTTCATGTGGTCAAACGGAAGCACGTTCTTTGTATGCTTCGAAATTCTCACACGCTTCTATGTCACTTTTGCTAACGTGATCGGATACCTTTCAGAGCACAGGAAGTCGAGTTGCTTCAAACAAGGTTCAAATATAAAGTCAACAAATTGGGCGTTGAGACGGCGGGTGAGTGGACGCCTGGCGGACACGGTATCTACCTTACTCGAGATAAGGGCCCCATTCTTTTGGAAACGCTCTGTCTGCCGACGGGCTTTTAGAGCGTTAGCTCTGTTGCTCACTTGCGCGAGTGGCGCGTTTTTCTAAGAATCGTAAACAGAGCTATCACCATAGCAACATCGCCGTCTTCACTGTGCCCAGGCAAACTAGACCGAACTCTCCAAGCCCCCGGCCACAGCGGCAAAGCGCGGTAGCAGGCGATGCTAGGCAAGTATAGCATTATAGCAAAATGAACGCCAAACCAGCTTCCCTGCCGAATGCATCAACGGTTTACCCTAGACGCCGTAATGCTTCGGACAATCCGCGGTATATCCCCCTCCAAGAAGCGGAATTACTTGGGAAGAGGACGGGACATCATGCACGTATAAAATAAATAAAGTAAGCGCAAATAAAAACATCAAACGGGAAACCAATTCAGTGTTTTCTCATATATATATATATATATATATATATATATATAGGGTCATTGATCAAGTCAAAGTATTTGAAGAAGATATAAACGAATGCTTTTTGTCTGGTTTCTTGAACAAGGAAGCTGTAGGGCTGCCGAAACGATAGTACGTTTTCATGAAACTGACTTGGTCAGTGAGCCTGTATATTTTTTTATGCCACCACCTGATCAGACTGCATTTCGTCGAACTCTTGATTACAGTGGTTTCTCTCATTTGAGCTAAGCTCGACATTCGGTTCAGCAGCGTTGAGCCTCATCATTTTTTTTTTTAATTTTTAGTGAGGGGAATGACGGAAATGCAGTGGCAAAACCCGATTCAACATCACATTTTTGTATTGGAGAAGCTTCACATGGCTGTTTCCTACTTGCCCATTCACCGAAAACATCCCCGGCAGCTACTGCGGCACCTTTACTATCATCACCGGAACGCAACATTCGGAAAAAAAAAGGAAAGAAAAAAAAAACATGACTGAAACGCTGGTGATTATCTTCGGCTGCCCACTATATCATTTTTTCTCCTTTTCTTTGGAGCCTGCACTGCTTGCGCTATATAGGAACTTCAGTGGGAAGGTTGAAGAGGCATGCTTGTGCATGTTCAGGTTTTCAAGTTGTACTTGGCAGACGGTCGAAACATTTTATCTGTACCAGTAAAGTGGCAGAGGGTACAAGTATTCGTGCAATTTCTCCTAGGGAGACGCTCTTTGAAATTATATTATATTAATTTATGCAGTGTTATAGTTCCGTGCCCTACTATTCATTTTATCGTAGAAAGGGGAAGATATTTTTCCTTCTTGCCACTGGAAAAAAAAAGTAAATTCTACATCCTCACAATATATGCTAACACCGCGAACATCTGAAGATAGCTTTGTGGCGGAGCTAAGACGAGGAATAACCAGCTCCGACAGCGTTCGGGTTCGAACTGTCTTTTTTTTTTTTCGCTGCTTTCACTGAGACGCTTAGTGCCAAATTCTTCTTTGTTCAGCGCCGTGCCGTTGTTTGTCATAAAAGCGCGGCGCGAGGGGCGCTACAAGACTACAAAACAAAACCAGAAAAAAAATTTCAATATCTCCGCCACGATTATATCTTGCTGAGTAAGTAGAGTAAGTAAGTAGCGCGAGAGCCTTAGCTGGCAACGTTTCGGCACACAAACAGTATGACACACTTAATTTGAGGCGATAAATAAATCTCAAAGCAAGCAAGTGTACATTTGTCAAGGGACCATTTTCAAGTAGCGCTACTGCGCATGCGCGAAGCACCTGAGTGCGCGAAGCACATGCACCTACGTTCGACCCGACCACTCGACCTTACTCGCCAGTGTTTACCTCTCTCGCCCGATGGAAAGGAAAGGACAGAGGGAAAACGTTGTAGAAGGACAATACCCTCTCGTAAATACCCCTCGATTCAGGGTGTTTGTGGCGCCATCCTCGTAATTTTTCTGAACTGCGACATTTTAGTGCACATGAAATTTCATAGATGGCGCTACCTACTACGTTTATCACACGTGGCTCTGTTATTTTACTATTATTTGACTTTGTAGTTGATAATTATTACCGGTTGAATAAGGGAACGAAAGCCAGAACCTTTAAGTTATATTCGCCAGAAACAAACAGGCCATGGAGCATTTCAATCATGCTTAAAATATTTCATGAAGAGCTCGCGCGCTTCAAGTGAACCACGAAAAAATTAGCTGAAATCATCCTGACAGTGCACATTCCTCGAGAGTCGTAGAACAAAACCGATGCTTATCCTCTGACAGCGAGGTGCAAAGTTTTTCCACGCGAAATTTCAGCACAGATAAGAGCTTATTAGTTCAACAGTTTAGCATATACTTTAAGCCATTTTGCAAAAAACGCAAAGTTTGATCACAAATAACTTTTACACTAAATGAAGCAGACAGATGATATTTTCAGGAAAAAGCGAACTATCTACGACCTCCAACTGCGCAAAAAATCTCCGCAGCAGAATGCGTATCTTGAATGTTATTGTATGTATAATTACCTGTTTTATACACTTTTCACAGGCGCGTGGCTAATAAACTATGCGACACACAGTAATAAAAATGCTTAACTTTGTTCATTAACATCTAATATCAAAACATCTCAAACGGTGTTTTCCTAGGTGCAAAAGATTTTGCACAATTTTGTTTTTCCCGAGACAAGTAGAGCTGAAAAGCCGTTTCTTACCTTTGTGTTTTCCTTTACAGCTTAAACATCGGTGCAGCTATTTGTAAATCAAATGCACCATTAGAAAGCAGAGGAAATAAACTTTACAAATATATTAAAGTCACATTTATAAACTAAACTAGTGAGGCGCAGTAGGCGTATGAATATCGCCAAAAATGTCGTCTCTTCACCGCTGGAGTGGGACCGCCACCTTAATGTGGAGGTTGCATACGTGGTTACATCATGTTTTTGTTATGTGATATTTTGCCCGTCGCTATTATAAAACAATTCCTCAAATGAAAATATGTACAAAACACGTAAAATTAACTCGAATAAATATCTTATTACATAATGCGTTTGTGACGAAGAAATTTTTGCCCGCGAGGCTACGCACTCGGCCCTCAAAGTCTGTTTTGCGAACGCACTCCGACCTGAGTGCACACTTTGCCAAGTGCACTTATGTTACGCTGTTTAGCAGGGGTAGAGTGCACTTTTCGTAAGTGACACTCGCCGTCAGTGAACTTTATTTTGCGCGCTTGACAGGGGTATTAGTTACCAGCCTTGTAAACCGGTGTGTTGGGGCATAGGTTCTTCAACAAAAATTCAGCAACAACCTTGAGGAGGGTAGGGAAAGCCCATCGGAACGAAGACTTGGGCATAAAAACCACTCTGTACCATGCGCGAATACGACATAACGAGAGACACTTATGCGATTCTCCTCTTGACGAGCTTCAAGTGGCAAGCTGTCTTATCTCTGCTAATTCACAAAGATACTAAAAGGAAAATTGGCAGCAGCATCAATCAACGAATCAAATATGTACCCTGTAAAACGAAAATGGATTGCAAAATCAGCTGTGGTTTGCCTTATATGTATAGAATAGACGGAACATGCATCCACAAGCGTTTACAGGGGCACAGCAACTTCATGGGCTTTCACCATGGGCAAAGCTTGCCAAAACATTGCCTGATTTGCTATATAGAGATAATTGGCATGTAGGCATAATAGGCAAGAAGGCATGTGAAATTTAGAAAACCTTGCACGTAAGGGAATATGGCTCCGCAAAGTGCGTCAGTGAGACTCAAGCCCACCTGTACAAAAAGGAACTAAGCTTCCTTTGCTTCATTCAATTAAAAGTGTACAGTTGAGTGCGTAAAACGAGGAAAGGCTTGAGGCATTGCTTTAAAGAACTATAGACACCAAATTTTGGTAGTATTTTTTTTCTTGTTAATAATGCTTAAGTCATTCCTGTATATTGATCCGCACGCAGTTTTCACTTATGACCGCTAAATAATTTATAATTAAATTTTCTTTTCTCATCTGTTTCGGTGTCGATATCCGAGAGATGACTGTAACATCACAATCACATCTTCATGCGGGCCATGAGAAAACAGCAATATATAATCGCTCATTCTTCACTTGTAATGATTCCTGTTCTTGAGACAGGGTGGCTTTATCATTGTAGTGAGTTCAAATGACACAGCAATGAGTATATCGCTGTATTTTCATCCCTCGCGTGACCTAGACTTGACTTTGACGTCACAGCCATCGCTCGGTTGTTGAAAGCGAAACAGGTGAGAAAAGAAATTCTATTATAAATTATTCAGCAGTCGTAGGCGAATGTGACATGGTGATCCATGTACAATAATGTCCTAGGCATCATTACAAATGATAAAACACAAACCCAAAATTTTGGTGTCTATAGTCCTTTAAATAAACTAGTTGCAAGTCTGCGGTCATCCTGTCGACGTCTCTTTAGTACCCTGCTCTTCGCAGTGATGTTTCATGACGAGTTTTTCATATTTTATAAATTGCATAAAGATTAAATTACGTAATTCCAACTATGGACTCTTGCAGAATACCAACTACTTTGTAGGCTCAGGGATATATGATTTTTTTTTTCGGTAGAACATATTGGTACCTATTTTTAAGATAATTGCACATCTGAGTTGGTGCTACTGCACATATAGTGTATCCACATATAGTGTAGTTCATCCAGCTTGGCAAAAAGCACCTCATGAGTAACAGAATCAAAAGCGCTTCAAAGATCAAGGAAGAGTCCTGGTAAACAACTTTTTTTTTCCTTAGTTTGATTAATACATGCGATGTATTTCATTTGCGCCTTCTCAGTGGACTAATTTTTACGAAATCCATATTAACTAAGCCGCAGGTATAGTATAATGTTATGCTTATCAAGGAAAATTTTCAGTCGTCTTAATTATGCAGTTAATAATACAGATTAAAGAAGTGCTTAGTACATCAGCAACATATTACAAGGGAACATGCCGTACTATCAAAGCCTGCAGCTGTTTTATTCAGACTTTTTAATATGCTTTCCACTTTCGACTTGGTGGCTAGGGCAAAAATTTTATCTGGCATAGGGGAATTTGACACAAAGTGAGCTCCAGATTCTGCAAAATCTGAATTTAATTCTGCTGCTCTACGAGATTGACTTGTGTCCCCATTGGTTGATGGTATTGTGATCATCAGAAGGTTTACGGTCGAGTATTAACTTCTTGCTAGATTTTTCTGGGGTCAGTCTTGTTACCAGGGTTTTCTCGTCTTCTTCGGTTTCTTTGTGGCTGTAACTTGAAACGATCTTCTATGAAAGCTCTTTAATGTCACTGCAAATAAAATACAAGCTTTATTGGCATTTATTTCATTCATAAAGTCTATGTCCACTATAAGGGATTTAAAATTTTTTGTGACATCATATTAATTTCTTTAGAAGGTGTGAACGCAGACTTGTAAATGCTGCTCTAGCCAACAGCAGAAGCAAGTCAAAGTACAGAAAGATAATCACTGATGTTTGATATCAGAACCAGCGAATGAATTGACGGAATGGGAATCTGTGATGTATACGTCTAACAGCATCTCACTATGAGTTGCAATGCATGTAGCATATAGCAGGCCATTAATGGCAGGGAAAAAAAAATAAAAAATCTTTGTTTTCAGAGAGTAGCCTATAAATAACAGCTACTGTTCGTGATTGCAGACCAATAGTGAAGAACTCAATAGACCAGTTGCAAAACCTAAAACCCAGCTTCCCTGTGCGGCAGAAATTCCTGTACAACGGTAGCATAGACTTACCTTGGGGTAATAGTTGGGTGCAGTGCGCATTGTCGGCCACTATTACCCTATCTGGTTGGGTTCCCCTATTCTAAATCTTCTTTCCTCACCCCCAGGATGACAGTGCTCCCTTCTTTATTCCCGTGTTAAGAATGCCCAGAAACCTGTTCTCTCACAATGGCCTGTGCGACGGGATGCTGTGTGGGCTGTAGTAGATGCATGCACTGCACCTAACTATTGTCCCTGAGGTCAAGTTCTGCCGTCATTGTGCATAAATTCATGCCTCACAGGGAAGCTGGCTTGAAGGTTTTGCAACTGGTCTATATTATTATTTACGAAGGTGAATTCCAGCATGGCATGATATACAAGCCGTTTCTTCACATACATAACCACACCTCCAGCATGACCAATCTCTCGAATGCAACCATAATATTTATGCCCATGAAAATGGCATAGATTAACAGTGCCTGTTAGCTGCATTCCAGAAAAAAGTAATGCATCAGGATCTAAATGTGTATTTTCGAAGAACTCGTGCGATGCATCATCTTCGTAGCGAATGCTCCTTGAATTCATATGAAAAAAAGGACAGGTACTTGCTGAAATTGCGACTGGAAAATGTTTTGTTAAATGATGCGTTAAATGAAATGAAGGAGGCTGTTGCAACCCAGAAGGTGAGCACTGTAGCCTTTTTGAACAATGCTAGACGTAAATAGAAAGCACAGGTTTTAGTTTGCAATTTCGTAAAGGTCATTCATGCTGGCTATATGGAGAGTAGGCAACATCTCATCTCTCATGGCAAACATTTGTCCTCAGGCAGGCCACACAAGCTTTCAGCTCATTTCTTTCTTCTTTTTGGGAGCTGATCCCAGAACCTGCATGTTTGAGTTTAAATACCGTTAAGTGTTATTAAGTGACAAAGAACACTGGGCAGGAACCTGACTACATACTTCTTGTCAGTTTGAGTTTTCTTAACCTTTGCCGGAAAGGCATTTCTCTTGTTTCATCACACGAAGCAAACTACTATGTTAAACTGGTCATGGTTAGGAGTGGCCACTCTCTGACGAGCATCGATGTTATCTTCAGCCATCTCTTCACTGACTAGCAAGCCAATCTTCTAAACAAGTGCCATAGCTCGACATACCTTCTATTTCTACCTACTAGTACTATTCTAGCTGTTCTAGTTGTTGACTCAGTTTCGCATTTCAGGATCTCAAGCTTTTGCTTCTGAGTAGTACTTCCTGTAGTTCGTCTCTAGAGGTCACTAACGGCTTCCTTGAACATTTCAGTACCAGCCAATACTTCCTGTATTGCTTTGAGTTCTGTCAGCTAAGTTGCTTTCTTGCTCATTGCAGCTAACCAGTGCACACAAGAACAGATATGTAGCAAACAGTGTTGGATGTCTAGCTCTGCAGCAGCGCACACTAAGATAAGTGCAAAAACCTGAGCTAAAGGGGGTGCATCCTATTTGCGGGAACAGAGATTAGGTGGCACAAATTCCAAGTGCACTGCTGCCAACCTGCCACAACAGCCAGCACCTTCGTGGAAAGAGTTCTTTTTAATGGTCCATGCAATTGCGTGTACCCACTGGCAGGGCTTCGTGCTGCTCGCTATGTTTCAAGGGGCAGAATGAAGGGGCTGAAACTGTACCTGGATAGCATCATTTAGTCGTATTTTGTTTCATTTGCTAAAAAGAGCCGCAAAGTCCTTCTCTCGCAAAAACTTTTTTTTTTCTTTTCTTCTTTATAGAGTCAGTAGCAAACTTAACTCTCTCGGGTGTCAGGTTTGTGAAAGAAGTTGTCTACACTAGCACCGTGGGGTCTCCTTCACAAAGCTTCTCTTCCCCACCTCGGGATAATGCAGATTTTCACTTTCTAATGTAAAGCAGTTTTCCTTCATCTGCGGAGAGTGCAGATTTTGTTGATAACTGAGGTCTGAGTTAGTGTGCTTACCTATCTGTTCCAGCCTAGCCCACTGCTTGGTGAACTGCTTCTCGATCTGTACAGCAGAGCTGGACTTCGCCAGAATTTTGTGGTGCCATCTTTAGTGGAATGCCCAGGCAAAGTTTGGTTATCAGCAGTGCAGCTTAAAATGCTTTTGTGTCAGATCTTTACAACGTGCAGCATTGTACAGGACCCTTAGAAGCTCTGTAGTATTCATTGTACCTATAATTCACTTTACCTTTTTTCACTGGGTGGGTTACCTGTGTGTTTGACATCATTCCTGTGGTGTGGATTGAGTGTTCCTCTCAAATTAGCCAGTTGAATTTGCCATGTTTTTTGCGTCTTGCTAATTGAAATAAAAGCCTGCCATATTTTAAGGTCTTAGGTACTTGTTCGGTTTTCATTTCCTGCTTTATGGTTAAGCCCCTTAACTTTCTGCAGTGGAAAATTTTCAAATTCTGCAAAATTCTGCGGGAGATTTTTTTTTTACAGTGTGAATTATTCTTTTTATTTTTTTCTTGACTTTTCAAGGTAGCTAAAATACCGTCACCAGGCTTGAATCAGCTCGAAAAAGCCAGCTTTTGTATAGGAAAAGGTTTAGTTTGGTTTATAGGTTTTGATGTCCCAGAACGACTCTGGCTATGAGATACATTGTAGTAGAGGGCTACGGAGTAATTTCGACCACCTGGGGTTCTTAATATGCACTGACATCATACAGCACACGGGCAGGGCTTTTCGCCTTCGTTGAAAACCGGCCTCTGTGATCCGATCCCGCCGCCTTAGGCACAGCAGTCAAGCACCCAAACCACTGCGCCACCCCAGCGGGGTACAAAGGAAGAGGTGGTAATGGATTTTAAAAGGTCATACTGTTCATAGAGGACGAGGAAAAACCGTGTCTGATAGAGAAAGCAAAGGGCAAATGAGCACAGGTCTGGGCAGCTGCTACGTGGAAAGCTGCGTGCATTATTAGAGGCACAGGTTTGCTCTCTTGTGTCACATGCATCTAAAGCTTCGCTCTTAGTCTTAAATAATGTTGACATATCCACAGCCTGTGCACTTTAGCATTCATTCTGCGTTTTTTGAGGTGGTCCTTGGCTATAGTTTGCCTGAACAGTTCAAGGTAATGTTGAAATAATAGAAACATTTGGTTTAATGTTCTTTCGGGCATTCAACCTTCTCCTCATGCTATATTCACACAAGTATTGTAAACTACAATTTTTTTTTTTTTTTCACTAACAGTAACTATATGCTGAGTCTACCACGAGGAAGGCCGGTCTGGACGAGTCTTCAGCTGGAGTGAAGATTGCTGGAAAACGTATCAACAACCTTAGATATGCGGATGATACCACTTTAATGGCAGAAAGTGAAGTGGAACTCGAGACTTCTGATGCGCGTACAAGAAGAGAGTGAGAAGTTTGGGCTTAAACTGAACATTAAAAAGACAAAGATCATGGCATCTTGCCCTATCAAGTCTCCGAGCATCAAGGGACAAGAAGTGGAAGCTGTGACAGACTTTCTCTTCTTGGGCTCCAAGATTACCCCGGAAGGAGACTGCAGCCATGAAATTAGGAGACGCCTGCTTCTGGGAAAGAGAGCCATGGCTAGCCTTGACCGCCTAGTAAAGAGCAGAGACATTAGTCTGCCAACCAAGATCCGTATAACTCGTGCTATGGTCTTTCCAGTTGTGATGTATGGATGCGAGAGTTGGACTGTGAAGAAGGCTGACTGCCGAAGAATTGACGCGTTTGAATTGTGGTGCTGGCGGAGACTCTTGAGAGTTCCTTGGACTGCCAGGAGATCAAATCAGTCGATATTGTCGACCATAAACCCTGGAGGGTCAAATTCTAAAGTTAAAGCTCAGCTACTTTGGTCATATGATGAGAAGAGAGGAGTCGCTGGAGGAAGATTTGATGTTGGGAAAGGTTGAGGGTCACCGGAGAAGGGGTAGACAGCGAACGCGATGGTTAGATGGCATCCTCGAGGCGCTGCAGATGAAGTTATGTGATGTTAGGAACATAGTGAGAGACCGGAAAGCGTGGCGTGATATGGTCCATAGGGTCACGAAGAGTCGGACACGACTGTACTGAACTGAACTATAAAGATATGGCTGCTGACGCAGTAAGGATGGTTCCAATCATAAAGCCGCAGTTCACTTTCTTGAATTATTCTGCATTACATGTGGTGACGTAAAGTTCTCCGGTATTCCAACAACTTCCCAACACTTCTAGTCCTTGAGTAATATTCAGTCCAGGCTGCAAAGGGCCACTGTTGAACTCTGGCACAGTGTAGGCCTCGGCGCACAGGAACCGCACACTTGCGATGATGCATTGCGCAAACTGACATGCTGTATTTCCAAAACTTCCCAATTCCTATGCCAGTGAACATTTCGTACCATATTTTCAACCAAACTAGGCAGCCCAAGAATGCAGTGGCACATGCTCTTCAGAGGCGTCCCTCCAATCATTAGTGCTGACCAGTTCTCATGGGGTTAATTATAATTAAGTACTTCACCGTTAACCTCTTATCACACACACACACACCTGCCATTTGCCTGGGATTTTTCGCTAGGCAGTTAAAGGGCCACTGAGCAGGGTCTAGAAATCAGAAACAGTTAAGGCCATTGCTTCAGTCAGGTGCTGCAGAGAGCCTCTGCAAAACACTGCAGCGATTACACACTCTGAAAATCGGCAAAGATTCAAATCTCAGCCCTGTCACACTCCCCGTCGAGAGCCAAACCTCCTCACACTCTACGCTGGCGTCCGAGCTAAGCGCCTCGGAGAAACATCGAGCATCCATCGGTCCCTCTTTCTGGCCGACTGGTGAAGGGCAGACGTAAACCACTCATTGAACACGTGCATTCCAACGATCAAGTGCCCATCGATCAGGTGAAGGCAGAGACGTCATGCCCCGTTGTTGCGTCACTGTGCAGAAGTGTGTCCACATACGGTTTGATTTGTTGGACCATTCTTTCCCAATGGGCACTTGTGGTGGAGTCCGCTGGGGCGATCGCGAACTTTCTGATCCGTTCGCAGCAGCTCAAACCGAGCCTGCTCTGTGATGTGCTGGTTTTTCTCCTTAGCAGACAGATGCGACCCTACATGTGAGCAAAAGTGAAAGGGGAGAAAGATATAGACCGTTTTAGTTTCGATGCCTGGGTGCAGCCATCTTAGTTTGATGGTGGCGCCCTGTATGAGCCAAACTGGGAAAGTCCGCTCCGGCTCCTCTTGACGCCATCTTGGGCTGTGCTGTGCGTGTTGATGCTGCGATACGGCTACTTCGCGGTGCTCGTGAAAGCTATCCGACATCTTGGCGCTATTTGTGCTTTGTTTGAGCGCGCAAGCAAACCATATACCATCCGTTTGACATGGCGGCAGCTGTTGGAAACAGCACTAGCGGCCGGGGTGACTGCAAAGGACTGCGCTCCACTTCCACACTGAGGGTGTATCTGTTGTACCTTTCACGATACGTGTATTTTTAATTATATTTTATAATCACAATGGTAACTGTACACACAAATACACAGCAAATGAACCATACGGGCAGCTACTGAACGCGAAATGAAGATATTACGAAAGACGCTTTGTCGCCTCATTGATTTAAAGTGAAGTGTGACCCATTTCGATATGTAATCGAGCCGTCCTGCTTTAACAATGTATACTTTCAAGTTAAACCACGGTTCAAGACCAGCACATTAAAGAAGTAGTGTCTAAAGTACCATCCGTCGACGTTTTTATGCAGCCTTGGTGTTCGTCCTGCGGCGCAACATCGTATACACCCATCCCGTACGTCGTAGCAGCATCTTTTGCACGACGTATTGTTGAGCAAAACGTTGAAAAACGTGCACTCTCAGCTGCACCATGAACGAAGACGACAAATTCGCAGCAAATACAGCAGCGCTTACTAAATCGGCGCCGCCCGCTGGAGGGGCGGACTACGGCATTCTCGTCAAGCACTACTCCCTAGTCGTCGCTAGGCCTAAATTGTTTTGCATCGAAGGCAGATCCAACGATGCATTGTAATTGCTCAACGCTAGAGTAAATGGTCTCTAATAGTACTGCCTTACTGCCGATCCCATAGTATCAGTAGAAAAAATATGTACATTTCGGCGACGCCTTAGCAGCGGAGCCAGCGTGCAGACGATGACCCGCGCGCCACACCAGTGGCAATGTGTTGCGTAATTTATTTGTATTGCAATTATCAATAACACGGTACAAGTCAAAATTCCGCAAGACAGATTTTTTTTTTTTTTTTTTTTTTTACTGTCGGCGTATTGTCGGCTCTTCTTGCGCTGGCAGAAGAGATCCACTGTATCGTTGGCGCGGAGGGCTTGCGGGAGGCACGGCTTGCTCGGCGTGCGTGTTTACTACGGCCCTACGGCGAATGAAGTAAAATGGGCATCATATTCGTGAGTCCGTCATTGGTACTAAGTCTATCGTGCTTACACACAAACGTTCATAAGCGAATTAAATCAGGATAGACTGGAAAGTGGTGAAGCAGAAACATATCACAGCCGCACTCGGACTGTCGTTGCATGCTTCCCGCATATGCTCTCGGCAATCATCTTGCAATTTCTGTGATTGTTTGTGCAGTCCATGAACACGTTTTGCGGTCTCTATGACATTAACACTAAAATGGGCGCTAATAAAGGTATTTAAGTCTCTCAAATGGCAATATACCGAGGTGCAAGGCCGCCGCTCTGCTATGCATGAAGCGTGCGAACGCACAGCCCACTCGGTACTGGCAACAATGGGCCGGCACAAGGAATCTGGTTAGAGAGTATTTTCCTCCTCTCCTGCTTGCTCTCAGTAAAACGGTCTATACCTCGCAAGGTGGGCGCCATTTTACCATGCCTCCTGCCACTATAGGAGGGGGGGGAGGGAGACAAATTTCTCTTCGATAAGCTAAGTGACAAAGCAGGAGAGTGAGAAACCTTGAGGATGGGACGGTAAGAAAGGAGGAAGCGATATTGATTGTGATGGCTGTAACTCTGCTGTCATTTAGCATTTTAAAACTATTTTTGTTGCCATGCATTCCAGGGATAATGCCTCACAGTCACAGAGGTATAAAATATATAAAACTGGAGGACGGTCAGTGACCTTTAAACTGCAGGTTTCAATTGTACTAAGTTCATCGTTTAGCCACTATGAAGCCCATCAAGTGGTGTCAACAAACGAGTGTTGTGGCCCAGTTGTACCATTGAGTATGGCTGAGAGAGTAACTGTTGAAGCTTTATTACAATGATATCAAATGTTGTGCAGGGTCTCGGAGCACCAGAAGAAAAACCTCATGTCTCCGAAGAACCTGAGCACAGTATTTTCGCCAACCGTTATGCGCACACCGGATATCATGGGCATGGGCCTGGACCAGATGAGTGCCTGGCACACCGAGAGTGCCGTCGTCGAGCTGCTCATCAGCTACAACCGGACAGTGTTTGTCCAGTAGTCAGCCACAGCTCTCAAGGCCGCAGCGTGTCACGTGCCTGCCGCCACCACCAAAGAGGGGCCATCAGCCCATGCTCTTGTCAAGCTAATCAAACTTGCACATGGTCGCATTCACAAACCCCGGTCTTTTTTTTTTTTTTTTTTTTTTTTTTTTTCTCTCTATTTTCCCACTTGACATACTTTTATATGAAAAAGCGAGGAAACACTATTGAAGGACGCTGCACGCTTGTGTGGAGGATTGATGTGCCGATAGCTTGTACATGTCTGGACTTGTGTGTGGGTGAAAGGGATGCATATGCTTGCATATGAAAAAGCGAGGACACAATAGTGAAGGATGCCACGTTCATTGATGTACTGATGATTGCTTATACATGCCTGGATATGTCAGGAATGTGTGCAAGGCAGCGTGGACATATTCTTTTTCTTAAGAGTTTTAGATCATGCATTTTTCTTCGTCGTATAAGAGCGCAGTTAACATAGCCTTCAAGCTCAAGCTCCTTGATATTGATATTTGAGCAAGAAAATTATTTGTACTCTACTCTAGTTTGACAAACAAGTTGTTCACAAGCAATGTTTCAGAAAGTGGCAAATACATGCTTTTATTCTTTCTTAGTTAGGTTGACTGTGGTTTTTCAGAGAGTATTTTGAAGGCAGTTGGCTTGGGTATATATTTAAGACTCCGCATTTCAATAACAGTGTAGTTCAATTTTATATTTGTTAATGTAGTAGCAACTTCTTTTACATATGCTTCGTCAGTTAGTATTTGTGTCTTCCTGGCCTTTATTTTGTATTTATAGTACATGTTTACGCCGAAACACCTTCTTTCATGACCTTTTTTTGTGTACCTGGCAATTATTGCCAACATTTAACTTGCTCATTTATGACTGAAGCAACAAAGTTCCTTCACTAGAGGCTTTTTAGCATTGCGCAACCGTTTACCGTCTACCGCATACTAACACTTGCGCGGTAGCAGTAGGTGACAGCTATAAGCGGTAGCGCTGAACTAAACGTTTATACTATCCCTGACAAAATGCAGCAGAACCTTGTTGATGGGGTTGACACAATTTCCTAGTTTGTGTGCTCAATACAAAGGGTGGTAAAAATCTTCCATATAGCTTTCTTTTTTTTTTTTTTTTTTGCTTTTTTTCTCCTGGTTTATATGTTTATAACACAATCTCCCAGCTACTATGTTCAAACTTTCCACGGATTGTGGTTGTTTCATAGTATAAGTTTAGCGATAATCTGCACATATTCCAGCATAAGGGCAGGCCAAACCCAGGAGAGCATGACATGAGCTAGAAAAAAGTGGCACTCTCCAACCGTGGCGGCTTCTCTGCAGCGCACTGTTGTAGGAGGGCTAAACGTAACATGCAAAGGCAGTTCCCGCAGAGGCACGATGTGAAGAGACGCAGTAATTTCTTTGAAATGCCTTACGGGAAAGGCGGCAAAGCATTTGGGAACAACTGTATATTTATTACGAGTGGGCCAGACTAGGGAAAGTCAGTGTAAGCAGCAAAAATGCAGCAACAGTCAGTCACCGTGACTGTGTCTTCACAATGCATTGGCATAAAAAAGAGCAAAGCATCAGGAAACGGCGAGGTCATTGCCGTCAAAGGCCCGGATGTGTTGCTAAATCTCTTCCACGCTAAGGACGATGCAATTTCAAGCTGAATTCTGCGAGAAATAAAACGGGCTCTTCATATCTTAAGTAGGGAAATGTATATCTACATTTTTATGAAGTGAAAGCGTCAAAAATATGCCTTTGTATCTATTAAACACCATTCAGTCTGGATCCTATGTTTTCCCAGATAATGTTCTTTTCCTGGCATTTCTTTTTTTAATGTATCAACAGGGTTGTACTGTACTAAATATGAGTCTTTTGCACATGCTTTCCACTTGGGGACAGAAGATTGGAGCTGCTGTGAAGAGGGTTTCTTGCTCGATCGAGGGAGTCCTTGATAATACTATCTATGAATGAAGCGATTCTTGAGGGCTTGAGTTTGCCTTTTTTTGCAAGGCCACTTTGTGCATGCATGCCTCTCCCCTGGCTGAAAACAAACCACCAACCCCAGCTGCACATGCGCAGTTCTTAGCCTCCACAATCTGCGCAGCCGTAGCCGATCTGAGGCCATGTGTAGTTAATATTCGTGAAAGGCGTATACGATAGCTATCAAAAACACACAGCGTCATTTCGCTGGCAGCTGCGTCTCCGAAGGGTGTTTTCAACCACTAGCAGACAAATTTTCAACCACTCCCAGAAGGCGCCAAGTTTTGTGAAAAAGGCGGATTACTATTGTCGCCGTTTGTGAGCATCTTAATTAAGGCAGCCTTTCCTGTCACTGAAGGGAAAAAAGAGCTATTACCAGAAGGTACTCACTGTCTGCCTCACACTAATAACATAGCGAGGAGGAAGGAAGGACATGTGCTAATGCTATCCAAATGTGACATAGCTTCGTCTTTTGTCCCTGGCTTATTTGACGCTTTTATTTTTTTACTAGCGTATACCACTTTCGAGGTTCTGAGTTGCTGCGTTATTGTGTGGGCACTCAGTCTAGGTACAGCTGACAATAACTTCCCAAAGTCCAAAAATTATATTCTCTTACTGGAGAATCGACATCTGGCTTTCGTTTCACATTCTCCGTATGGCAGTTCTACCTTTTGAATGCAGAAGGCTGTTGCCCATCACTTTTCTTTTTTCTGTGTGCTCCAACTAGTTTTTCTTCTTTTTACGTCTGCAAAGACAACTTTCGAACTATGCAGAATTTGCAGTTTCTGTGTAAATGTAAAGAGTTTCTTACAGCAAAAGTTTGACTAGAGTAACAGATCAGCATCTCTGTACAAAAAGGCAGTTGATCTGCAGGAAGCCTGATGAGGCTGAATTGAATGTCAAAATTGAATGTTGAAATTTATTCCACATGCGATAAATTTTGTAGTACTAGCATTTTCATTTAGTTAAGCTTAACCAGACAACAGCGAGTCATTCTTTCAGTCTTACCATACTCCGTGAAAAATTTTACGACAGTAAATAAGCTAAAGAACCGAAATATGCACCAACTTCCTGCAGTGGAAAAATGACCTCCACTTGCAGTTGAGGTATCTCTATGTTGAATGCCAAAGGAGGCTTTTTTTATTTATTTTTTTTATAACAAATCATCTATGCACACCTTGTTATAAGTGTCCACAGATGGAGCCAGCTGTGCCAGTGAGTGAATGAAAGCGCCATGGAGTGTGCAACACAGCAGGCACACCATTGTGTGGCTGATCTAGTGTGTGCTGTCCCCTGTAGCCTATCTTTTATATCCAAAAAAAGCTGTTGCCGAATGCAGCAATGAGCCGAATCGGCATTAACATCATGAATTAGGCATTGAACAGCTACGGAGTTTTCTTTTGTGTGTTGCTTTTATCTGTCATTTGAATTTCTGCCTGCATTAATAATGTCAAGTGAACTTTGCTGTGTCTGCATGCATTTTTTTTCCCTGATGACCTCAAAATGAGTTTTTCATTAGAGGAACTTGTGCTGAACCTTGGAACGAAGGGAGTTAGCTTCTTTGTGTCTGCGTATCCAAACTTGGCTACAATCTGCAGCGTAGAGTTTGCTGTTAGAAACACAAGTTATCTGTATGCGTTCGTCGACTATGACAGTAAGTGAGGTTACATATTTACTTCCGTATTTTTCTGTGCACTAGAAGTTTTGTATGAAAGTGTTGTTGCCGTTATGTTGCCCATCACTCCGGTGGTATGGAGGAAGTCAAGTGGATGCTAGTAGCTTATTTCGCTGTGGGAATCTCAAGCAAAGATTTTTTAAAAACCAAATTGTGATATTTAAATTGAGAGTGCTCGGCTCATGTTATCGACGAAGAAATACTCTTTTTCGCAGGTGCTTCCTACTGTGTGCTATCAATGTGGAGCAAAAATATTGAGGGAAAATGAGACCCGTAGATGAAAGGATGTCAAGGGGGCATTCTTGTTAGTGGTGCCACTTACTGGTAGGGCAAAAAATCAAGCTTCTCATACTGTAGTTAAATATTGAGCTGATGGCAAAACAAATTTCCATGCAGAGCAGAAATTTCCCGAGCGTCTGTCCTCGATAGCAGATTGATGCATCAAGCAACGGGGGGTAATTCTGGCTGTCAGGTTCTATTGCACCTCTTGAGCGAGGAGAATCATCCCAGTTATATTTGCTCCACTACTGTGAGGAACAGTTTTCTAAAAAGTGGCTTAGCACACTACTGTAGTACCAGAAAACAGTCTGTGTTGTCGTACACCCTAACAAACATGTTGGAGTTGTGCATTAAGGGTGTGAAGCGACAGTGTCACTGCTTTGTGTTCGTGCTTTCAGACTTTTCACAGGTGTGTTTAAACGCAAGAAACAACTGTACATTATTAGTGCACACAGTATGGAACTTTGTCACGCAGGCAGACACTTGGCAATGCGTGCGAATTATATTGAGGTGTGCAAATATAAGAATGGATGAAAGTGGCCACTGCATGAGTGAAACCACGGTGCCGCTTTCATTTTGCATTTTATTCAAAGCTGCGGTGAAGTTTTGATTGTTGAACAAGTGTATTTCTGAGAAATGTGTTCTCTGCCTTTGCCACTAATGTTCAAGATTTTTTTTTTTTTTTTTTGCAAACAGAGGGATGCAAGTTCTAGTTCTATGTAATCATGTTTGGTGGAATGAGACACTCCTTGAGTTCTGTTTTAAATATTTTATTTCTGTTACATAGTTATTTGCGCATTTATTATGTGTGACACGTGAAACATTGCTGGCGTGCATCTATATAAGTATTGCTGTGGTCTATATCTCTGGGAAGAGAGTTTTTAAGGTAAGATTGTAATAACTTATATTATTTGCTACACGGTATGGAGCCTTGCTTGGCATTTTCCATGCCGGTTGAAGCATTCCAATAAAAAGGTGTTTTTTTTTCTTTTGTACACGTCTGTCATGTATTCTCTGAACAAAGTCTGTGATCTTACCCGCACAAACACCGTCTACAGGTGATTCCAGATATATTAAATTATTGCTTACGTCGAACAGTTAAAAAAATCACCTAAGGAATTCCATGTAGAAGTACAGCTCTGTCGCAACACCCTGAACACGATCGTCAAGAACAAATCCGATGTTATGCTGAAGGCAGCACAGTCGAGTCACCCTGGAGCATGTCGTGTGCATGTTCCAACTTGTCTTTTTACTTCGTACACCTCGTTTTGGGGAGATGTGCCAGGAACATATTGACGGCTCATTGCTGACTGAAAAGGCCAAACTGTTGGCACTGGTTGGCAACAGCAATTCCCGAGTTGCTACACCCTCATCGGAAAGATTCTTTCGGGCAAAAGCGAGGTGACTAGTGCAACTGACACAGTAGTGTGGCCAATTATTTCCAACCGCTTTTTGCCGTCAATATATTCAACACAGATGAATTGGCACTGTTTTGGAAGAAGGCTCTGCACTTGAAGAGCTCTGCATGCCTTGGTAAAAACAACAGCAGAGTGTGCAGCTAGATTTCGCTAGCTGCAAATATGGATGGCTCATTCAAACTGCGGCCTTTTGTTACCGGAAAGAGCAGGTCACCACACCGTTTTAAGAATGCCAGAGGCCTCTCAACTTGATGTGCGTCCAATAAGAAAGCTTGGATGACACACAATCTTTTCGTCCAGTGGCTTCAGGCAGGAGATGCCGAACTGGAGAAATCTAGCAGCAGAGTGTCTTCTCAACAACTCTTCGACAATCATGTCGTCTGCACACTGACGCAGACGACCAGAGTTTCTGCCGCCAAACACAATGGAAAACCTTCAGCCTCTCAATCAAGGCACAGCAAAAGTGTTTAAGGCTGGATACAGATGACATGGTTAGATGGCATCCTCAAGACGCTGCAGATGAAGTTATGTGATGTTAGGAAGATAGTGAGAGACCGGAAAGCGTGGCGTGATATGGTCCATAGGGTCACAAAGAGTCGGACACGACTGAACTGAACTGAACAGATGACAGGTGCGGAGGATCCTAATCAATCTTCAGTTCAGAAACTCAAGCTGGACGTTCAGATGGTGGCTGATGCCTGGAACGTTCTTAGAATTGTAAACTGCTCCCGCAAAGCAGGCTTTGTGGTGGCTCCAGACAATGGGTGCCTGAACAGTGAATTTTGCGAGCCCTCGGCATTCACAGGCACCAGCTCAGGTGGCGTTACAACGCACAGTTTTTTTTAGCACTGATGACAGCGTGCAAGCCGTAGTGAATCACACCGATGCCAAGACTACGGCTGACATTACAGCACTTTAATGCAGCACACACAAAACAAAACAAAACAAATACACAGGAGGAAGACACTACAAGTGCTGACACAGCCAACTGAAACGTGCTTCTTTTTTCTTCTTCCTAAGCCAACAATTACAGGTATTTTTTACCAATAAATACCGGTAAAAATGCAAAGATTGTAATAAGAAGTAAGGTAAATCAATCTGTTTAGCATCGGATAAAGGAGGCTGAGCAACGTGCTGTCATTCGGGTTGCGTTTTCGGCACCAGAAAAACATGGCTGTCTATGCCTGAAAGTCTATCGCAGAGGACCTAAACGGTCGCTGTGCAGTCTAAGACACTAAACTCGATTTGTCCCTTACCAGAAAGGAGTGGTTTACGGCACTTTGCTTAAATGTGGCCACACATGTCGGTCAGACAGGCCGGTGTCACAATGAACGGCTCCGTGAGCATCCAAAATCAACGAGGACAGGTACGGGAAACAGTCTTCCAATTCCAGTCTTTCAAAGGAACGCGGCCTATTGCTGGAGCAGACATATTCTGTGAGTATATAAATAGAGAGTAGTGAGAAATCTGTGAAGCCTTTGTCACTCATATAGCATTTTCACTGGTACTATTTACTGGCTTAAGAAAAGAAAAAAAAACCTGTAATTAGCCATGTTTCAGTTGGCTGTGTCAGTTCCCGGTAATATTACTCACGTAATCATTGCCTATCAGTCTTAGCAGCGTTGAAAAGCTCGAAGATGCGTATTTTGAACCCTTATGCTTTTCTTTCCATTACATCTACAGGAATTGTATTTTCAGTGGGATCTGGGGCAATGTGGCATTACTTCCAATACAATGGCCGATTTCTTTGTGAAGTCAGCTCTTAATTGGCCTGTTGCTATGTTGTACCGAACATTAATGTATTTTGTTAAGTATATCTCGTTTTGAACGCTTTCAAATACTGCACCTCTTGCACCACAAGCCACTCCTTGCGACTACGGATTTTGAGCATTTAAATTTCCATTGAAATATTCGGTATTGTAGCTCTCGGCAGTGTGAGGTCTCCATGGCACTCATGCGTTGTAGAATTTTTGCCTTAATCCCTATTTATGTCACTCTGGATTCACGCCGTCGAATCTGTTCATCATGTGATGACGTGGAACCCGTTGAGCATTATATCCTCTCCTACCGCAGGTATGCTGCTCAGAAAATAAATTTTGAAATTCCTCTTGCTCGCCTAAGACTGCCATTTATACCAGTTCCTTTCCTTCTCTTCTTTGGCGCAACCATCAAAGGGCATGCCCTAAAACCGGTGCGAAAGTTACTCCATAGCTATAATATTGCGACTGGAGGGTTTGCTTGTTAGCGCTGTTATGTCTGGATTATACTTACAAACTTTAATTACATTTTCTTAAATATCCTTCTATCATTAGTATTCCTATCACCTCAAAATTTTTCCAAATTATTTTAGCAATACTAATTCTTTATCAATAAGTTATCTATAGTACAGAAGTTGACATGAATTATATTCTTGCCCCTCACTAATCCCCCACTGTGGATATGTGCCATATGCACCAAGGAGAGAATAAAAGCCAGTGCTTGCACTGTCTTTCTCCTGTGTTTTTATTTTATTTTGTGCACACTGCATTTGAATATTGCGATAACTATCCAAACCAATTATCCTGAATTTCTACTCTCTACCAGGTGCCAAAGTGACCCAGGCTATGAGAGATGCCGTAGTGGAGGGCTTCAGAAATTTCAACCACCGAGGTTCTTAACATGCATCGACACTGCACAGCACATGGGCACCTTGCTTTTCGCCCCCATTGGAAAGCGGCCGCCGCGACCGGGATTCGATCCCGCATCCTTGGGTGCAGCAGTTAAGTGCCTTAACCACTGTACCACCACGGGTGAAGCTACCTTGAAATGTGTGGAGTTTTTAGTTAAGCTTCTGACTAGTATATTTTGTATTTTATAGAAATATCGAACTATTTTGCAACTCTCTTTTATATATCCGGGGCAGACTGTATTCATATGTTATTTCTGGTGCATGTGTACCTTTCAGCATCCCCTGCCCAAAAAGCTCTAATTACTTCATGGCGTTTGCCCAGTAAATAATGCACAGTACAAATACAGTCAGGCACCTGGTCGTAATTGGATGTGTTGATGGCCTTTATAGTTATATCAGTTTTTAGAACGTAAAAAATGCATTGACACACAGCATTGCAACGCAGTCCAATTTTGGCCATCTCGCGCATCATTCGAAAAGAATGGACACAAGAACGCCCACTAAGAGAGGTGTCTCAGCTACATGATATGTGACCTTAAACCAGGGTATCGAACCGCAACCAGAACTGAACCGAAAACCGGAACCGGAACCGAACCCGAATTTTTCCCGCCATTTTGGCACTGAACCCGAACCGGAACAAATCAGAGGAAACATTCCGAACCGGTTCGCGGTATTGTTCCAACCCACTTTTGCTGGCAATTTACTTTCATTACTTTTTGTTTTATCGCTGCTGTAAAGCGCTCTCCTCGCTTATTTCCAACGTGCCACTGCACATCGCAAACACCACAACTATATTGAAAAATTGTTCTTTGCTAAAACATGACAAGAACAAAAGAAAATATATTGCCACATGCATAGCATTAGTCTCTGGTGTCGAGGTATCGTTTCCTCCCAAACACGGGTGGCCGCTGCACTGCTCAATGGCGCCGCTCATGGAGAATGTTTCCCCATTCTAAAGCCTTCCTAGGAAGTGAAATAATTGCAGATGAATTGCAAGTTTAGCAATATATTTAGATAAATAAATATATAACCATGTACAACTCAAAACGAAATGATAAATCTGTTAAAAATGTCATGCAAATCATTTTATTTTCTTATCGTTTGACGACGTCGCAATGAGTCACATGGCACGTGCACAGCAGCCGTATGCAATGCGACACAACAGACGCAATTTGGTTGACCGAGACTTCAAAATGATAAGCCGACGCTGATGGTGGGAAGGCTGCCTTGGGCAGCAAATTAGCGCTCTGTTCTTGAGTTGTATCTGAACTTAGCACTAAGATGAATTCAAAAGTTGATTTCCCATTTTGCCTTATCTTCCTTTTGTCCCTAGCGTTGACTGTTTGTTTTATTTCCCTTGGCATGTTAGACTATGCCAGGAATGAAGCTCCGATGTTGAAATGTGAAGACTGGGTGGAGCAAGAAAAATTACCGGTAGGAGTATTAATTCACAAGCTCAATTTGGTGTGCTGTCATTTAGGCCTCTAAAACTATGGTGTCGAATCGTAAATTATGCGAATAAACATACCAGTCTAAGAGCCTCAATGTTCTAGAAGACGTTATATAGCCCGCCTATGCAGGTAACAATGACACGCAACAATGCGGTGATCGCATCGCATCGCGGTCGCGACCACAGGAGGGAGAGAATTCCGGTTCCCCGGTAAATACGATAATGACTCCAACTCCAATACGTGGTGGAGGGGACCTTTGCCACCGTCTTTTGGGCCACAACACATGGGTGCCTTTGCATTTCACCTATATGGAAACACGAAATGCAAAGGGGCCCGTGTGCTAGGCGATGTATATATATAGTCACATATGGTATATACATAGTTAATCTTGGGGTGTGTGCTTAGTTCGACCTTGATCTGATTTCAAAGTCCTTTTCTGGCAGCCGGACGAAACATTTTTGTACTTGTAATAGTAGAGGTTTCGCTTCTAAACTAAAATTCATGTGACATATTCTACCTGAAAAGTGCAGCAAGAAACATTATTTTCTTTTACCTTCGACGCGTGACAGCTTTAGTTGGTTATGTGCCAATGAAAATAATCATTATTTTTCGCCCATCCTGCTCTAATTCTCGGTCACTCATTATAAACATTTTGTTGACGTCTGTACAACCGAATAGAGCTCATCACATCTGACAACAAAAAATAAGAGACATAGTACTAAATGAACTTTTAGCATTTATTAAGGCGAATGCCTTTAATGCTTCATCGTTATCGGCAGAAGGTGTCACACTTTCGAGGTAGATAGTTAAAAATAAATAAATAAGCTTTGTCTCCCCGGGAATCGAAGCTCCATTCCTTGGATCCCCTACTGAGCGCTCTACCAACTGCGCCACGCCTCGTGAAACGTTCAACATAATTCCCCTTGTCTACCGTTAGGATAGCGGGATTCCGCGAGTAACAGATACTGTGCCTTTAATTTCCTGTAAACGAATTATTGAACGCCAGTGAACTTTGATGCGTTCAACGGAATGCTGGTTGTTGTTGTTGTTGTTGTGGCTGTAGGAAGAAGGAAAAGAAAATGCACGGGCCTGCTACTGGCTCTGTAGCTGAGCCACCTCCGCTGCCCCCTGCGGACAGAAGAAAGAAAGTGGAGAAGAAAAAGAAGAGGTAGAGAAAGACGCGCGCCGCAACAGCCATCGTCCACCACCGAAGCAGTGGCGGGTGCAATGACGGCCTACGACAGACAAAAACTCTGTAGCAGGCCAGAACTCGCCGCAAGCGGCACCGACCGGCCAGTCCCAGCTTCACAGGGCCAGGAAGAGCCACTCTTCACCACCTCCCCTGGTTGTGTTCGACAAGGGGAGCGCCATGTACCAGTCGTGATGTCACCAGGCGATTCATGCATTCAAGCTGATCCCGCCGAGTGTCCGATCCAGGCGTCCGTGCAGCGCCTTTCATTTGGCGCTTCCTCGAACGCCGCACTACACAGCAAACAAAAGCAGACCCAGATGTCTAGGAGGCGTTAGTACAGCAGGCATCAGCGGCATTTCAAACTGATTTACAGGATAAAAAAGGCGCAGTATCTGTCACAATTCTCCATGGACACGTGTACCACACCGTAAAGGAAGGGAGGAAGGTGGGCGTGAAAGAAGAGAGAGAGACAGAGGTGCTGTAGTGGAGAACTACGATCTAGTGCGCTATAATGGCTTTCGCCTCATCGCAGTTTAGTAGTCTGCTACTGGCTCGTGTGGACAAAGAGAGAAAGTAGAGAAGAAAGAAAAAGAAAAGGGAGAGAAAGATTGGCGCCGCAACAACCGCCTAAGCGGTGGCTGGTGCAATGACGGCCTACAACAGATAAAATTTTGGTGGCAGAGACTAGCCCCCGCCGCAAGCGGCGTTGACCTATCAGTCCCAGCCCCATAGGGCCAGCAACAGCCACCCTTCACCACCAGCATTTTCTTTTCCTTCTTTCTACAGCCACAACAACTTTAGTGGTCCAACGTGCCCTCTAGAATTTTTTTTATATACTGAAACAGGAAAAACAATCCAGTATTAAAAAAGTGGAACAAAAAATACACCCGAGAGTTTTTTGTTTTCAGGTTAGGTCTTTTGTTTCCCCACCACGATGATGCAGTGGTAAGACGCCCGACTACTGTGCCAGAGTTCCCGGGTTCGATCCCGACTACGGTGGCTGCGTTTCAATGGAGGCGAAACAAAGTGGTGTCCGTGTGCTGTGCGATGTCAGCGCACATTAAAGATCCCCAGGTGGTCGAAATTACTCTGCAGCCCTCCACTACGGCACCCCTTTCTCTCTCTCCACTTTCACTCCCACCTTCCTTCCTTCCCTTACGCCCAATTCAGGTGTCCACAGAATCAAGTGTGACAGATGCTGTGCCTTTTCCATCCTGTGAACCGAATTTTATTATTATTATTAAAGTTTTGTTTTTTTTCTGAACCCGTTTGAACCGGTTAGGGCAGGGTCGAACCAATTCGAACCGGAACGGAACGGTGCCGAACCCGAGCCTGAAAGGCGTGAACCCGAAACCGAACTCGAAAAAATTCCGGTTCGACACCCTGCCTTGAACGTCCGGTCTGAGCCACTGCTTGGTTAAAGCATCTCTCTCATCTGTTGAAGTGGAAGCAGGGATATAGTCCATCTGGTGCTATTGCCCAGGGCACAACCAGTCAAGCTCGCTATCTGCTCTGCTGGCTTCAGCTGGGCATTTCACAGATTCCTGGCAACAAGAAGGCATCAAACATTCATTAATGATAACAATAATGCCCACCAAAAGAGGTGTCTCAGCTGCATGTGTGCATGATGTGCCCTTCAACATCCGGTCTGGACTACTGCTTGGTGCTCCGGCTCATCTGTTGAAGCGGAAGCAGGAATATAGTCCATCTGGTGCTATTGCCATATGACTGAAGGCACAACCAGTCAAGCTCGCTATCCGCTCTGATGGCTTCAGCCGGGCATTTCACAGGTTCCTCGGAAGAAGGCATCAAATATTCATTAATGATAACAGTAACTCTCTGCATTACTGGAATCAGTAATTCACTAACATCGGCAACGTCCTCTTATGAAAATGAGGCATCAGCTGCTAACAAAACCAGGTTACATGATCAACTAACTGTTAGCAAGTTTTAGGCCACCTGTCTTGAGACTGCCCCAGAAAGTACAGCCATCTTTTGTAGAGAATCATAAGTGGATGATGCTAGCGCAAAAACGGTGCAGTTCCAACATTCAAGCTTCAGGGCTTAAGACCTCATGAGATAAATAGAGAGTCTGCCAAACACACAGGGCATTAGCACAAAATGAGAATTCAAGAGTAGCTATCACAAAGACAGCAAAGTGCCTAGGAAAACGTTTACAAAATCATAAGATGCTCTATTTCTTCCAAGGCTGTAGGTTAAAAGATCCAGATGTGAAATGTTTCCTTGCATGTTTCCCTCTCTAATTATGTGTTTGATATTAGTATGCATAGGTTTCCTCAGTGTATTCCCCTATGACTAGGAAATGATTTGTGGTTGGATTTCTTCATGCTACTTCAGTTTTCATTTCAACTATCGAATGACTGCCCTGACAATAAAGGTGTGCTTGAGTCATGGCGGAACATTAAAAAAGTGCCATGTGATTGCTCATACGAAGTTTTACTAGCAGTTATATGTTTTTTTGTTTTGTTTTTTTCATGCCTCATGCGACCTGAAGCCACCTCTGACATCACAGGCGTTGTTTGGCTGTTGAAACCAAAGCTGCATGAAAAAAATTCAGTTACATTTTTGCAGTTGACAGTTGTAGACAAATACCACATGCTCACCCATGTACTCCAACGTTCTAGCTGTGCATCATTACAGAGAAGAAACCAGGCAAGTGAAGATGTGCCTGCACTCCTTCGAAACTATTATCCACTAAAGGCTTCTCTCATATAGCTACTGCGACAACAGGAAAACACAAAAGCCCAAAAGAGCAACAGTCCTTTTACAAAGAAAAACAAAAAAGTCAGAACACAAAGATCATCACATTATAAGTTGAAATTGCAATGTTCACTATATGACCATAGGTCTCACACTTATTCCTGGTAAATACTTTGTTCCACTGGCACAATTTACACGTGTAAAAAGACTGGTTTATCAGTTTTGAGTTTGCTCCACCGCCCCCAAAGAGTACAGTTCAAATTCACACATGCTCATGCATCATACTAGTTTAGTTTCTGCATAGCCTATGGAATCAAAGCAGCTTGAAAGCAAACTTTCCAAAATAACTGATGTTGAAAAAGGCCTCTAAAATGGAAAGGATGTTCTGCCCCGTATTTATCAGAAACAAAAAACAATGCCAACATGATCGGACGATGTGCCAGGCACTTGCAGTTCTGTTGCAATTTATGGCAAGCCATCGAGTTAAATTTAGTGGGCCATTTTTTCTGATTTCACAGACTGTTCGTAGCCCTAACAATACATTCATTTTGCCAGGAGCACAAAATTTCGCTGACTGTTCCAGGTCGCCAGAATCCCCAAGGTCCGACTAGTGGAGATGTGTTTTTACTGCCCGCACATTTTCCCCACAGCTCTGCATACGCTGTCATGAAAGGATAAGGGCAGCTGCTGACAGCGCCAGTGATATATAGTGCATTCGCAACATTCTTCTCAGATGCAAATCACATACCCGTCAGCATTTTCTCTCTCGGAAAGCAGCTACATGTCCACTAACCACAAAGCCATACTCTGTAACAAACATGCGACTACCATATGTAGCCAAGCTGGCACACACCATGGAGTCAATCACCAGCAAAATGTGGTGCTGTAACCGTTTGCAAGGTGGACTTTCCAAGGCTAACAGGCAAGAGCCTTACACACATGGGCACAATCACTAACCCTCCTCTTTCTGCACACACTGTCTGGGGGCTGAAACCAGCACCTCCAGATCGCATTTTCAATCATTCTAATTCATAAAATTAATGCTACTCTCTAGATTGCCACCACGGTGCTTTTTTCAACAGTTTCTGTAGTTTAAGCCCCTTCATAAATTAGTTTAAAAGCAACACAATTGCTTAAATTACATGCAACAGTTGGAGTCACAAAATATGGCTCCCTGCAAGACCTGTCTCTGGTGCCAGGCTAGAGGTGCTCACCACTTGCTTCCCAGACATTACAATGCCTTTGTTCATCATTAGCGTGCACTGGCAGAGTAATGAAAACACTCAGTGGTACTCCGACAATACCCAATCCCAGATGTGTTCCTTGCACACAAACTTGTAATCACACAATGGTTTGTCAAACACTAGCAAATCATTCACCATGTGCTAAAAGAGCTAATGTGCTTGTTTAAGTCGCTTTTCATATGCAATAAAATATGCAGTTCAAGCCACACCAGCACAACCTTATAGAAGTTGTAAACATTGTAACATTGGCACAATTTAGCAGCCTCCTGCCTACCCTCACCATTTGCATGCCTGTAAAGGTAAGAAATAGTACAAAGCAAATATGTATGAAGTAAATATTAAATGCTATGCACATGGCCTCATATATAAAACTCATATATAACAGCCACAAGCATTAAAGCACGCCATGCTAGCCACAAAGGAATGCATTCAGCAACGTGTGAATTCTTACCAGTACCAAAATAGTCCAAAGAGATGTGCAAAGCTAAATTTGTTTTCTTTGTGAATGAGTACAAGTGTGTGTCAGATTTCATGTGCCATGCTACAGACAAGAATTCTTCGCACAATAAAATTGTAGCTGCACTGCTGAGACGGACTCCATCTTCTGGTCGGCCGTGGCCCACTGTATACTGCGGTAGCTATCTGCTTTCTTCTTCCAGATGATGTATTGTATACTGCGGTAGCCATCTGCTTTCTTCTTCCAGATGATGTATTGTATACTGCGGTAGCCATCTGCTTTCTTCTTCCAGATGATGTATTAAGATGGTATGCATATGTCACCACATGTGGGATTTCCCTGCAAGTGCTAAACAATGTGTAGTTTAATTTTTTCATTGATGCTGTCTTGGTTTTAAATATTGAACAATGGCTTCAACGTAAAAGGTTGCTTTAATTGAATCTCATGAGGCATGAAAGAAACTGCACAACAATCAATAAAAAATAATCTGTTGTCAATCTGGCTTTGAAGCAAGCTCAACTGAACATTGCAGTGAATTAAAGCTATATATCAGTGATTATATTGCAGTTTCATTCGTGCCTCATGTGACCTCAAGTTTCCTTTGATGCCCGAGCCATAGTTTGGCTCTCAAAACCGAGATAACATGAGAAAATAACTTTCAGTTTTAAACTAGTTAGCAGTTGTAAGTGAATGCCTCCTGCAATGAAACATGGATTGTAATGTTGTATGCGTAATAATAAAAAAAATTGCACAAAATTCAGTGCCTAGACTTTAAAACTCTGTTGGAAGATTTGGCTGAAAAGCAGGGAAGCAACGTAGCAATACAATACCACATCAGATCTGGGATAGCCCACAAGTTTGAGATTTTAAAACAAAGGCTAGTTCTAAAACTACACAAACAAACAAATAGAAAAATCATTGACAGTGGTGGCACTCTTCACTGTGGGATTTCCAAAGTGCTTCTCTCATCATCCACCTCTCGATCCATCTGTTTGGGCTGAAGCAGGTTGCTGGTGGGCCCCTGCACAGGGAAAAACTGGAACTTAACAAGCACTCTGACATTACAACCAACAAGTAGCAATGATCCCCATGTTTCGTTCCCTGCTGCTTTGTTCCATCAATATCATTTTCCTTTCTTTTAGTCCACCCATGCTAGAACAGAAAAATACATTCAACAAACTGTACAAAAGTATCCTCCCCAAGGAATACGTTGTACCCAAGGTATGAAGCATATTCCTGCACAAGGTATGAATAAAAAGTGGTTTTTATTTATATCAGAGTTCTTCTTTAAGCACTATTTCAGGCCTTTCCAATATCACAATGCAATGCCAAGAACAAATTTGATTCTTGAGGTGAAAACCCTCCATATTGCTCATTGCCATCTTGTTTGGCTGCCTGACGAATATCCATAAATTGCTGGTTTGTTGACCTTCAATCTTAGTAACAGACTTAGAAACATGTTTCTTTATGCTTATCTTGCAATATATCCCATCTTTTTGTGCAAAGAGACTTTCATTGCAGGTTTGTTGCTTTCCTTTTTTTCTTTTGTTGACATCATTAAACACACAGGGTTAGGTTTCAGTTCAGTTCAAGAAGCGTCTGGCTGCTGGTTTTAGCTGTTGGAAGCAAGCCTCAGGCCACAAGATGACCATGGCTGCACATCCCTCCAGGACAGTGGTTTTATCCTCATCTGTCACTAAGTCTCACTTTGTGGTTTGAAACACTTGTGAATGCTGTGCATGTATAAACCTGGGCTGTTTCTTTATGGCAGCTCATCAGTGCAATAAATATGAAGCACCACTACAGCCAGTGATGTCTAACATTGGTGCAATTATATGGACCTTTCACTTATACCCCTGTCACAAGGACAGTTTCGATCCTCATTGAACTCGATCTGCATTCAACTCAATGCAGATCGAGGTTGTCACAGGGCAACTTTCAAGTGCAATCGGGCTCAAGCCTGTTTTACATCAAGCTGCTTCCTCAATCGATCTTGAGATTTCAAGCACACTCGAAAGCGGTTGTCACACCCTCGTAGTGCACATGAGGAAAATTAAAACACCCGTGTAACGTGGGATGCGTCAATCCTTCTTGAAAACCTCAATGCAGATCGAGTTCAGTAAGGATCGAAAGTGACCGTGTAAACATGAACACGCTGGATCCTCAATGAACTCGATCTGCATTCAACTCAATGCAGGTCAAAGTTGTCATGGGGCAACTTTCAAGTGCAATCGAGTCCGAGCCTGCTTGGCTCAAAGCTGCTTCCTCAATCGCTCTAGAGTTTTCAAGCACATTCGAGGGCGGACCTCGCCACCTAGCGCACACGAATAAAACTTCTCAATGATCATTCAAAATGGCCGTGTAGCACCGGATGCTTCAATCCTTCTTGAAAACCTCAATGCAGATAGAGTTCAATGAAGATCGGAAGTGCTCGTGTGACAACTGTATTAGATGGCTAGCTTCGTGTCAGTTTGCCTTTTTGCCCAATATGACGGTTGTGCGGCATGTAGTCGCTTGAAGTGCACTTGTTAAAAGAATTGAATGTGGCCTCCAACCGCTAGAACGCGATGGCAGGACTCCGTAATGCAACTCTCGGTTTCGCCCGCCGACAGCAGTTACAGCAAACCTTCGATCTAGCGACCGCGTCAGCACTCGAAGTGGTACCAAAGTGTCTAAGGGGAGTGGAAAACGGCAGGTTGTTACAAAACACCGAGGATACGGTGAGTGTCGCCCGCCTAGGCAGACGAAGGAACAGAGAGGTGTGCACGCCTCGCTGGCACCCAGGATACAGTGAGTGCCGCCCGCCTAGGCAGACGAAAAAACAGAGGTGAGCACGCAAGACAACCTGCTATCAAATAGCACATCTGCCTCGCAGGTGCTGTGTGCACGCCTCGCTGGCCCCAGCCCGCCTAGGCAGACGAAGAACAGAGATGAGCACGCAAGACAATCTGCTGTCAGACCTGCCTAGCAGGTGCTGTTTCATTCTGATTTTTGATTTAGAAAGGTCTCACCCCGTGGTGGGGTGAGTGGGCCGATCCCGGAGGCAGTGCAATACCGGGCCAACCCGTGGCGGAGGTGAAGCAAGCTTCAAGCACTCCGCCGCATTCCAAAAATAAGTTTAATATCTTGGGTCCAAATAGGACCCGTATCAGATATTAAGCTGATAAGAACAGAGTGTTTTTCAGAAATGTTTTGTACATTTCCTAGCAGTTTTATTGCAGACACCTACTGTTGTTGTTCATTCCTTTTTAGGGGAAATCTCATCTGTAAAGTTTTATTCCTGCTGTGGGGTGAGTGTATTGTTGTGCGTGTAGGAAGTCTTTCTAACTCGAGCTGCTGAAGTCCACCGAAGTGCGAGCCCTTCAATTTGCAGCTACGTGTTTAGCATAGACTTCACGAGAAGCTGCGATGGTATCGCTCACCGCCAGCTTCTTGAAGAGACGCATGTAGCGTTTGCTACAGAGGCGCCTCATCACTTTGTCATTGTTGGGGTCCCAGGAGCCCAGGGCCCCAACAACGACTGCCTCAATGCTGACCCGCTGGAATTTCCGGAGCAGGTATTGGCGAACGGGTTCGTACTTGGCGACCTTACTCTCCCGTGCAGCATCGAAGGCGGTTTTGCGATTGTCAAAGGGGCATGTGACATCAATGACAATCGCCGTTTCCCCGCGCGCCAGAACAAGATCTGGGCGGAGGTTCGTGTCACCCACGGGCCGGTTCTCATGGGTGACGGTGAATCGCTTCTCAGCGGCTGTCTTCAGCCGGTCGACGATCCTGTTGTGTCGGCTGGTGTAGGCGACGCTCTGGCGCATGCAGTGGCAGAGAACATGCGGGAGGGATTCCTTGTCTTGCCCGCATCTCCGACACCGCTGGTCAGCAGCGACATCCCACGGCCTGGCTCCGTTGAGGGGCAGCAGGTTCAGCCTCGCACGGTGCACGAAGCGCCAATCGCAGAAGCGAGTGAAGCGCCCCGTCCTCATGAAGTGGGAACTGCTACGGTCGGCTGCTACGCACTCCATCACTTTCCCCTGGTTAGGCTTTTCGTGGAGATTGTGATCTCGTGCGCGCATAGCGATGCTCCGAAGTGTCCTCACCACCTTCGTGCGCTGCTTCTGCGTGACGGTCACGTCGGCGCGAGTGATGCTGGGGCCCCCCTCCTGCATGTCCCACGTGACCGCCAGGCGCCGGGAAGCCTTGCGAGCCTCCGTCCATACAGACTGAAGCTGCGTTGCCCTAGCTCGGAAGTCTCCCTCCGTCTCCCCTGTCAGGTAGGCAGCGATGTCCTCATCCGTGGCTGGTCGGCGTAGTCTCTTCGTCGTGATGGCAGTAACGGCATGCAGCGCTAGATCTCGCACCTCTAGGTCAAGAGAGGAGAGGAGCTTAAATGCATTGTCAATGCGGCAGATGTCGCTCAGCTCCGCTGCGAGGGGGATGCCGACCGAGCCCGATGCTGCGCTGCCGTAGAGGTATTCATTGGCTGCGGTTCCTGGAAGATAAAGGGATTTTTTGATTAGTGGCCGCAGTGCATCGTCGAGGCGCGCCCACTCTGACTTGCCCAACACACCGCACCGCATGGAGAAATTGAGCGCTGGATATACAAATGTTTTCACAGCGTCCAATCTCTGCCAAGGGGCGAGCATTGAGCTAAGCAGGCGGCGGCCGGTGTTGATGGCCTGGTCCACAGTAGCTCTGTCCGGGAAGACGTTGAACCCCACAGGGCGGCCCAGGAACGTCTGGCTTTCAAAATCCTGGATAATTGGGATCTCAGCTCCTGCAATAAAGAAAGGAGTCAGTCTTGTACCAACCGGTGTTTTGCCGCTCAGATGAAGAGTGCGGCACTTCGCTGGGTTAAGCTGTAGTCCCAGCCTAGAAGAAAGGGATTCAACAGTATTAATGCGGGCTTGAAGCATCTCCGGGTCATTGGCCAGGGGGGTGAGGTCATCGGCGTAGGCCAGGATGTTGTGCTGCCTCTCGCCTCCCTGCACAGCACGCAAAACAGGGTCAATGACAAAATTAAACAAGAGCCCGCTCAGTGGGCATCCCTGTCGAATCCCTGCAGAAATGTCGATCGGCCGTGTTGATCCTTCTTGTCCTATGATGGTGGTGGTGTTGTCCCTGTAGAGGTCAGCGACGATCGAACAGAAGTCGCTGCCGGCGCCTGCTCCACGTAGTGCGTCGATGAGGGCGTTGTGGGCGACAGATCCAAAGGCGTTGCTGAAGTCAAGGAACGCCACGCACAGCTCCCCACCGCCACCCCTCGCTGCGTCAAGGCGCTCCTGCAGCACGAAGTTGTGCTCAAACACACCATCGTGCGGCAGGAACCCCTTTTGACAACGAGAGAGCAGCTCGTGTTCAGCGATCCATCGCTGCAGCCGAGTGGCGAGACACCCAGCATACAGCTTTGAAATCGTCGACCCGAGTGCGATGGGGCGCCAGTTCGTGACGTCCTCCGCAGGTCCCTTCTTGTGGATGAGGATGGTCCGGGACTCCTTCCATGCTGGGGGCACTCTCTTGAACTTGAGGCAGGCGTTGAATGCTGCTGTCAGGAAGGCTGCTTCAGGGTCTGTCGTCTTCCAGTGCTGGTAGGTGATTCGGTCGTTGCCGGGCGCGGTGTTCTCACATTTCCTCAGCTTCGTCAGGACCTCCTCTTCGGTGAACTTGTCTAGAGGGAATTCCGTGAGGTCGCTGCTCTTGGCCTTGTTGAGAAGAAGGCTGGTGTCCACCTCCTTGGGGCCCCACATTGCAGTGAAGTGGTTCTCGAGATCCTGTAAAGGAACCATGCACATAGGCGACTCGCCGTCCACAATCAGGCGTACTGCTCGGCGGCGATTCCTGCGGTAAAGAGACTGGATCTGCTGAGCGTTGTCGGGGTTGGTCGGACGGCGCGGCTTACCTCCGGCCGGAGCCTTTGGCAGCTTTACCGCTTTTCCAACCTCGGTGATGGCCTCCTCCAAGATGGAAAGAAAACCATCCCAACCCTCAGCAGACACAGGCTCACGCAGCAAACACCGGAGGCGCCTGGTGTGGTCGACGAGTATGCCCTCGCACTCCAGTTCATCAGAAAGAGAATCAGTTAGTGCTCCCTGGGTGGCAGTTGCGTCATGGTGGCCGCCGCCGTCGTCGTCTTGAAGCTGCGATGTATTGCTTTCCTCGCTGATTGTTGACAGGTGAGCCTGTAGTCCGTCGCCTGCCTGCAAGGAAGGAGAATCTTGTGAATTCTCCATCTCCCTGCTGCTGTTGGGTGTGCTGCTGGCAGGCACGGGAATTCCCTGGTCATCCTGCTGGGATGGGGAGGTGGGAAAAATTAGTGCTGGTGTTGCTGCTCTCGTTGTGGTGCTGCTCTCTGGGGGAGGAGAGATGGGGGTGAGCGGTCGTGGCTCTTCCTGGCCCGCTTCCTCCCCATTGGTGTCTTGTTGAGGCGTTGCTGGTGGTGTCCTTGCATCTTGGCTGATGTCCTCTTCTTGTGGGGGCGCTAGATCCGGTGGTCTGGCATCCCGTGATGGTGTCCGTCTTAGTCTTCTCGTCGCCGCTAACGGTGGCACGGGACGAGGCGGTAATCCCTGCATGGCAGTCTGTTTGCGGTGCCACATGTGATGATTTTCCAGCCCTCTTTTTGATGGAAAAGAGAGCTGGCAATCACCGCACTTGTGGCTGTGCAAGTCAGTGCTGGCCACCTCGAGCTTCTCTCCAGTAAGACAGGGATGCGCTTTTGGCCGAGGACCGACCTCTCTGCGGCAGAGAGTGCAAAAATGCGTGACCTGGCTTATGCGCACCCCATGCTCACTTTCAAGATGCCGAGTCAGAGACTGTCGCCTGGACGTCCACAATACCGGGGAGTACGCGGTAGCGCATCCCTCTTCCGTACATCGGAACGTCCTCGCCAGCGGAAAGAACAGCGTAAGGCTGTTCCCATCACGGCGAGGTTGCGATCCGGGCTGTGGCGGTTCTTCATTGTTGGCCGGGCTTGGACTGGTGGACGGCGATCGGACTGGAATGCGGCTTCTGCTGGCGGTGAAGGCGCTGCTTGTCGGGGGCGATGACATCACTTCTAGCGGCGGCGGTCGTCTGGAAGAAATGGCGGGGTGTATCCGCGCGACATACTGCGATAATGGATTTCCTTCCGCAGAAGAGGTCAGCGCTGCAGCTCCCACGGGGAAAAAGACTATCCAGAAAGAACAGCTAACATACACTAATAATGAGACTGAAAAACCAAAGTGCGCGCAGGAAAAAAAAAGAGAATGCTCAACACCAAAAAAAAAAAAAAAAAACAATATGAGAGCCCTCACCAAGCTCGTAGCAAAGCAAAACAAAAGATGGAGCTGAACAGGAGAGAAACACCAGTAAACACCACACACAAATCACCCTCAACACAATACAAGTGAAAAAGAGCAACGCAGCAACTAATAAAAATCGTCACTCAATTACCAGGCAGACGCGGCAAAGAGCCCTCACCAAGCTCAAAGAAAAAAAAAAAGAGGTTTAACGGGAGCGAGACATGGGAAACACCACACTTGACTGGAAAACGGCTCTTGTCAATGAAGTCACATTGCAGGAACCCAATAAATCAGCACCTCAACTAAAATAAAAGGGCACACATGCAAAGAATTCGCACTAAGCTCTCAAAAAAAAAAAAAAAAAAAAACTGGTGGCAGTGCAACAAAAAGTAATAAAATAATAATAATTAAAGGCACAACCGGAGAGAAACAGCGGCAGATACTACATGAACAAACCAACAAGGATGGCAAAGAATTTGAACACAAACAAAAAAGTAAAAAAAAAAAAACTAGCAAAGACGGAAAAAGAAAAAAAAAGTTTAAGGGCAGAAAGCACTACATGAATAAACCGATTGCAAAGAATGTGAGCACAAACAGAACGGAGAGGTTAAAGAACAAGCAAAAAAAAAGAAAAAAAAGGAAAACTAGAAGGACAAAAAAAAAAAAAAAAACTAGCAAATTAAGCAAAAAGAACACTTGAAGGACAAAAAACACTGCCAGATACTACATAAACAAGCCAACAATGGGGATAGGAAACACTAAATGAACTAGTAAAAAAAGAGAGCTCTCACCAAGCTCTCACAGCAACCGGGAATCCAGGGACAGCAGGGGTTCCAAGAACAGCAGGTCCGGATGGTCCATGAGTCCAGAGGTCCAGGGTCAGCAGGGGGGTCCAGGGTCAGCAGGGGGTCCAGGAACAGCAGGGGGTCCAGGGGTCCAGGATACTACACTTTGATCTTAGCCAAAAGGCCGAGAAGCGATACCAGGGCTTGAATCGCGGCCCGGGGTCTTTGCAACCAACTACCAGACGCGCCCCAGTCACAAAGTGAGCGCCCGCCGGCGAGCGCCGCGAGTTCGGGCGCTTCTCCATGGCGATCGCTGCTGCGGGGAACTATGGCCTTCGCGGCGCGTTCCTACAATTTGTAAGCTTTTAATTAATACCAAATGACCACAAAATTCTATTGCGACCTCTCAGAATCCGGGAAAAACAAGACTTCACCAGCGGTCGCTCTGGCGGTGTCGCGAAATCGTCCGGAAAACTAGCGCGAAAGGGAGTGGAAATGGTATATTACCTCCTCTAACAAAAATACTGAGCTAGTAATAACCGGTTGAAGGAGTAAAAATTGATTCTAATAACACGCATGAAAGCAAAAAAATCGCAACAAGCGAAACCGCATCCACTATGGCAGCGTCCATGCGTAGGCGCCTCGTCCGTGCAAGCACCACGCCCGTAGCACAACTCACTTGTTCAAAAGACAACTTTCTCGCTCTCCTGCAAACGTTTTAGTCGTTCTTAGGTTAAAAAATTCCAAGCAACTCAGCGATCTTCCACCGCAAGTATGAAAAGTGGCCTTCCCACGGTGAGCACGGAGCACTCATAGGGAGCAGCGCCATTCGGTCGGGTAGCGTTTATGTATCCTTTTACGTTCTTTCATTTATGCTGCGATCAACGTTTTTGCTATGCAAGGAGCCTGTTTCAGGCAACGCAACAGACTCCCTGCCAGTAATATGGGCTGAAAAGTCATAAAAACAGCCTAAACTGCACGGCTGATGGGTAATGCATAGCTCTCATCGTACTAACGAATCATGCGTCTTAAAACACGCATATGCTGCTTAATTATGTCGCTTTCTAGAACGAATCAACCGTCCAATAAAATCAAATAATGCAAGGACCGAGGAATAAGCAAGATGACGCCCAATCGCCCGACGAGAGCGGAACAGCTGACGCGCGGTTTCCCCATAGAGAGTTTTCCCGCTACACGTGCAGATGGCGCCACGATGAACCAAGAAAAAAAAAAAAACCCCGGACTGCAAACAGGAGCGAAATGCGAACCGCCTGAAGCGAAACCACAACCTCAAAGTCCATAAAAGTATGTGTTGGGTTGTGTAATGTTGGGTTTAATTGCGCATAAGCAACTAAGGCTATCATGCGCCAAACACGAGATGCATTACGTCTATGTTAGGAGTACAAACTACAGATATCAGAGACATTACAACGTTTAGGAGCCATTGCCTCCTCTAAGAATTTAAAAGCACAGGATGTATCGACAATTGCATCCTCTCCGAGGAGCAAGGCGGGATGAAATGGAATTTGCTCTCTGTAGAAGTGTGTAAAATATTTTTCTCTCAGTTTCTCGAAGTTAATGCAGGAGAATAAATAGTGATTTATAGTGACCTCTTCTCCACATCCTTCACATATCGGCCTTTCTTTTTTCATAAGAATGAAGTTGTGCGTCAGATGGGCATGTCAGATACGGAGGCGACACAAAATTACTTCAAATAAGCGCTTCTGATGGTTGCATGACTTCCATTCCTCAAGTTTTGGTTTGACGGCATGCAGTTTGTTGTTTGCTTCATTGTCCCATGAAGCTTGCCATTTTCTTTTAAGTTCTGTTTGTACTAATTTTTTTGCATCCCGATGTGGTACACTTATTTTATGAATTTCTACATTGCAGGCAGCTGCCGCTATTGCATCGGCTCTCTCATTGCCTCTGATCCCTATGTGGCTTGGTATCCAGCAGAACTTTATTTCCTGCCCCAGTGTTTCTGCTTGCTGCTATTATGGTATGTATTATGTCTCCCACTAAGGGCTCTACTGCCTTACTGGGATGTAGAGCTGTGATTGCACTGAGGGCATCAGTGAAGATTATGCTCTTTTCTATGTTTTTCTTCAGTATATGTTTTACTTCTACGAAAATGGCATAACTTTCAGCAGTGAAAAGCAGCCTTACTGTTTTTTCCAATTTGTCTTGAACTATAGCGCTTCCCACATGATGTGCCGTCTTAGAACCATCAGTATAAAAAGCCCCGTAATTTTTCTATTTTTCCTCCAAAGCCACGATCTTGCCTCGGGGCAATGTTTGGAAGGCTCTGCAGTATTCCTAGTTATAGGCATTTTTCCTCAGAAAGGAGAGATAAAGGTTTTGGAACAATATTATGGAGGTGCACTTTGTAACTATGGGGTAGCATATATGATTTGGCAGGGACTGTATTTTCAAAACATACAAGCAAGTAAGTAACGATCTTCTGTATTCGAGGGAAGGCTCATTTGTATCTACGTAGAGGCTGTTTATAGGAGATGTGCGGCAAGCACCAGTTGACAGACGCAAGCTTAGGTTATGCACAGGATCTAAAGTATGCCCCCGAAATATGTTCACTGAAAGTTCGCGGCAAAATGCACGTGCATGCAACGTAAATCAAGGAGGGTGGGCGGAGGTCAGGACGGCCAAGCAGAGGCAGCTCCCAAACTTCAAGAATGGCGTCGAGGCAATGAAGCATTCGCAGTCTTTCCCGAAAGCGTGTGCAGACGGTTAAAAGGGTCGCATAACGAGCGTTAGGTGTGACGTTTTCTTTAACTGTTTCAACACGCATTTTCTGCAGTGACAGCGGCGCCCACCCAAGCCACCTCGGCTAGCTGCGACACACTGACACCCAGGTCAAAGTGGTACTACACGGCACTCACCCAAAAGTCGGCAATTCCAACTGCTCCAAATGGCGCTGCAGGCAATGCTGTTCTGCTATCATGGCGGCCCCGCGCCACCTCCAAACCTCGAAGTGACCGGCCATGGCGGTTTGAACAGTAACGTTGGTTTGAAGGGAGTCAAAGGCCATGTTTTGGTAGTGACCACTCTACACACATATAACAGCACGGGGGCATTATTTCTCGCTGGTGTTATGAGACCTGAGACCAGACGATTCTCCAAAGGGGTTCCATGACGGCGAAGCAGCGGCATCCAGATGGTCGTCGCACGAACAACGCGTAGCTCACCGCAAACTGCGGCACACACACAACCCGTTGTCAGTCGGCAGCTATGCCGAACACGTTAAGCACGCGTCACAAACTGAGCGCGATATCACATGAACGCAGAGCCATAGAAAAACATATTACGTACCCAGACGGTCATCGCACAAACAGCGCGTAGCTCACCGCACACTGCTGCGCACAGCAGCACCGCAGCACGCAGACACAACCCGTTGTCCGTCAGTTACTACGTCGTGTCACAAGGGCGCGATGTCACATCGAGCGGTCACTGCGGTCACCTCAGCGCAGTTCAAATTGTCAAACAGCACACGTGCCACTCTACCACCACCACACGAGCTCCAACCCCACAACTTCGAAAACGAAAGGAAATAAAAATACTGACGCCACTGAGACCTGTTGCGCCTGCGCAGTGCAATCACGCATACGTCACATGGCGTCATTCTCCTTTCTTTGGGCGAGAACGGCGCCTGACAGAGAGACGATCGAGATGATTCTCCTCCCCCACCTGACGCCCACGCCATCGACAAGAGGAGCATCCCTCCCAGTCTTTTCTTTTACCTTTTGCTGCGCGTTTGCCTCGGGCCCTTGTTTCTCATCCCCCCCACCTCCCCCTTGAGCGGGCAGCAAGCCAAAGTGGGCATAGAAAAAAATGAGGATGTAAAGGGCGGGAGGCTTTCGCAGGGAAAGAGCGAGTGACCGCGGAGGCTGGGGTGTGCCGCGTGCGAAGTCAGCGCGAACTGCGTGGCCGGCCTTGTCTCCAAGGTTTCAGGCGCCTGCGGGCATGGGCAGCATGGGTGTCAGGCTCCCTCCGGCTGGCCGCTGACTCCCGGCGAGGGTAGTCAACAGCCTCGTGCAGAAAAAGGAAACTGACGACGTCGATTTGCTCGGTGCTCAAGCCGCTGAGAGGATCCGTGCGCGATTGCGGCGGTGATGCGTATACCGCTACAAGCCTTCAAGCGTACTGCATTTACACCATGATTTACACACACTGCCTCTGTCGGCGATGTGTGATGGGAAAACAAAATCAAAGCGTGAACTTACTACGGCATACCAAGCTGCTTTCGGTAATAGAGCTGGGTGAGTAGGCACGTGGAAGAACGTAAAAGCATGGCAGCACTCGCCACGCTAGGACGTCACGGCGCAGGCTGCCGCGATGGACTCGACAGCGAGCACGCGAAAGACACACACACACTTTGTCCGCGTCGTCATCGTCCACTCGGTTCATAATAGACCAGTTGCAAAACCTGCAGGTCAGCTTCCCTGTGCGGCAGAACTCTACAATGGCAGCATAGACTTACTTTGGGGTAATAATTGGGCGCAGGGCTGGCATATCGCCTGGCGGGTAGGGTATTTCCCGTACCCCTCGCCCATTCGTCTCAGCATTCCGCGCGTGCGCATTGTCGCCCCACTATTACCCTATCCGGTTAAGGTCCCCTATTCTAAATATTTCCTCACCCCCAGGGTGGCAGTGATCCCCCCTTTATTCCCGCGTTGCCCGAAAACCTGACGGAAACTGCATCCGAAGCAGCGTGGACTGTAGTAGATTCATGCACTGCACCTAACTATTATCCCTGAGTCAGGTTCTGTCGATTGTACATGAATTTCTGCCTCACAGGGAAGCTGACTTGTACGTTTTGCAGCTGGTTTATATTGTACCATGCCACCATGTCGCAATGAAATCATAGTCTTTCATTTCTGTCAGATAAAGCGACGACCGGAAGGCACCATGCGTGCGTGCGCACCGCATTACTGAATCTGCCCGCCACTTCGGTGCTTTCGGTTATCGGATTTGTTTTATTGTTTTCTGCTTCTTCCGCCTGATTATTTCGGAGTGTTACCGCCGCAGGGTGCCAGTATTTTTTTTTTTTTCTTCCGCGTTCTCGGGGCTGCACGGCGGAAGCACCGGCAGTTCTTGGTCTTCGCTTCGTCGTTTCGGGCTCTCTGAACAAAATGACAGAAAGTACGTTTGGAGAACGCCATGAATGACTAATTGGTCATGAACATTCTCGTGAGGGAAGTGGGACGAAAATATAACATGGCGAAATTAAGAACAGCTTGCTCCTACAAGAGAACAAATCCTGCGAGTCGTTTCACAGCGTACGATGTGGACCCTCACCTTTGTACCGCGCGCATGATTCACAGTGACAGGACTGCGCGCGCGCGCCTTGTAAGTGCCCTCGTGTACACATGCACTAAGCATGGCCGAATCCTGCTGGATCTACTGGATCTACACTTGGTCTCGCCTAGCCTGTGCAGAAACGCGCGAGTCTCTGTGCTTGAGGGGAGCTATTCTTCTCAGAACCTGTTTACAGCACTTGTGAAAGGCAGGGGCAACATGCATGGTTCAGTTAGGCTCATGTGCACTACAATAGGCGTAATTATTCTCATACGCGCCTGTTGCCCCCGAATATATATATATATATATATATATATATATATATATATATATATATATATATATATATATATATATATATATATATATATGTGTGTGTGTGTGTGTGTGTGTGTGTGTGTGTGTGTGTGTGTGTGTGTGTGTGTGTGTGTGTGTGTGTGTGTGTGTGTGTGTGTGTGTGTGTGTGTGTGTGTGTGTGTGTGTGTGTGTGTGTGTGTGTGTGTGTGTGTGTGTGTGTGTGTGTGTGTGTGTGTGTGTGTGTGTGTGTGTGTGTGTGTGTGTGTGTGTGTGTGTGTGTGTGTGTGTGTGTGTGTGTGTGTGTGTGTGTGTGTGTGTGTGTGTGTGTGTGTGTGTGTGTGTGTGTGTGTGTGTGTGTGTGTGTGTGTGTGTGTGTGTGTGTGTGTGTGTGTGGAGGGGGGGAGGGACAGTAGGGGCACAATTACCTATTATAGTGGGCATGATTATGAATAGGCTAGCGCTCCCCTGCCTTTCCCAGTGCTGCAAACATCTTGTGGGTACAATACAATGCCTGCATTTCCAAGGGCCTATCTCACAAGATATCTGCAGCACTGCGAAAAGCAGAGAAGCCCTTGCAATTGTGCTCCTCTCGCCCCTGCGCGCTATAATAGAGAATTGTGCTCCTACTGTCACCCCCGC